>NC_134483.1:464323151-464600651 GCF_040206685.1 Ascaphus truei | reverse complement strand
AAAAATGCTTGTTACATTAAAATACATGAAAACATTTTTTTAATGGTTTTTATTTTTTTAATACTATGAGTATTCTCATGGTACAGAACTGATTTATTTAAAAAAAAAAAAACAACCATGTAGGATATTGCTTTAACTGCAGCTTTAATGCTCCAATTAGATTCAGTGGCTTCATCCGAGAGATTAATGGGCAGGTACTGTAACACTGTTCTCGGTTTTAACTCAATTATTAATTCAATTAGCATCACAGGGATTATTAATTTTAGAGGCTGAAATTGTTTTAATTCGTTTTATATAAGTTTTTTTTAATTGTCTCAATTTTAATATTTTTTTTTTTTTTTAAGGTATTTTATGTGCCCATCTGCCAAAGATTTGTAAAAAGTATATTGCAGAAAAAAATGAGATTAAGGAATCACAAGTGTATTGTTTATTATTGTATTTGTAAGACTGGGTGCCAAACAGTGAAGGAGCCAGATAGTGCTGCTGAGGTGAGAACAATGTGATGTTCGCAGCAGCAGCTGCTGTACAGCAAGTCCACATTTCTGGGCATTTTCTAGTCCCGTTATTTTGAACCGGGGTTCCACGGCCGCCGGGGGGGGGGAGAGCTGGGACAACTCTCCCAGCTGTTCCAGGCCCGGCGGCGCGGTGGCACCGCCACAAAGCAGTTACCCGGCAACAGCAGCCACCCAGTCACTGCTATCTTTCCTCTCCTTGCTTCTGCCATCAACTTCCGGCTGACAGGAGGGAGAGGAAGCATCAGCGCGAGAGCCCGGCTCCCTCCTGTCACCGGCTTATATAAGCGCGACGGTGACGGAGCGACCTAAATCTCTGAAGTCAGCAGAATTTGATTTTTAGGCTGCGCTTATACAGTCGTCGCCAGGCGACGCGACCGATGATGTCACCCGTCGCGGTCGCCATAGCAACGAGTTGTATTTGACGTTTAGGCGACGTCGCCGGATGACATCATAAAAGGGGAGGGCAGAGGCACGGAGAAGCTCCCGATTGGCCGCATGGGGAGACCGCCGAAAAAATCAAATATCAGTGACTACCAGATTTCTGATAGCACTGTCGCTCCGTCGCTTTGATGCGACGGCGATGTCGCCTCGCCGTCGTCAGCACTATAAGCGCAGCCTTACAACGACGGTCTCACCATGTGACAGGCTAGAAACCAATCAGATAGCTGCTGATGCAGGGAGAGGGGGGATGTGTGAGTGTGAGTGCAGGGAGAGGGGGGATGTGTGTGTGTGAGTGCAGGGAGAGGGGGGATGTGTGATTGTGAGTGCATGGAGAGGGGGGGGGTGTGATGTGCAGGGAGGGGGGGATGTGTGTGTGTGTGATCAGGCCCGCCAACAGGAGGGGGGTCTGCCGGGGTTCGCGTCCCGGGCCCCATGAGTCAGTGGCAATTCCCGCCCTGGCGCGCATGTGCAGGGAAAGCAGGGTGTCTGACCTGCTGCCTGTGAGCCCGCTCCCCTCCCCCCGTTCCCACCCGCTCCAAAAGTGGGACAGAGGGGAAGCAGCAGCGGAATTAGCCGGCAGTCTCGCCCCCCCCCCCGGCTACCTACCTCCGCCCCCTCCCGAGACAGGGAGCAGCCGCAGGGATATCAGGCGCAGGGACAGAAGGGTCTGACGGGCAAGGAAGCAGCACCCACCCGATCAAGGTCAATCACCCAGTCAGTCACTCACTCACCTACCCACTCACCCACCCAGACAGTTACCCACCCAGTCACCCACCCAGACAGTCAGTCAGTCACCCACCCACCCAGGCAGTCAGTCACCCACCCAGGCAGTCATCTGTCTTTTTCTTAAAATATAAACATAAACAGATTGCATTGTAATGTTTTTGTCTGTATTACAATAAGAAGAAAACAGTAAAGTAAAAGTTGCGCGCTAAAAAATTTTTTTTTCGTGGTAGTTGCGCTATAGGTTCGGAGGGCGGGGGGCCCTACTCCTTTCATTTGTCCTGGGCCCTATAATTTATGTTGGCGACCCTGTGTGTGATTGTGTGTCTGTCAAGTGAAACACACTATATTAACAACTTTAAAATAGTAAATTCTCCCGTAATTTAAAGTAAAAGTAAAGTAAATTCAGCATTCAAACAGAAATTACAACTCCTCTGTTTCAGCCTTCCCCCTTGCTCTGATCTCGGCCTCTCTGTCTTCCCCCCTTGCCTGACATCACTCCCCCTTGTAGCCAGAGACGTCACCAAAACTCAAATTCTAACTTTTGTAACGGCTACGGAGACGGGTGACGTCATCCGTAGCGTAGCCGGCACTATAAGCGCAGCCTAAGTGGCAAACGTTTGATGCTCCTGGTATAAATCTGTAAAAAGGCTGATTGTGTGCCTAACAAAGTGGCCGCCTTCTAACTTTGAGCGGCATTCTGTGAAATGCTACAGCTGATATGTAACATTACATTACTAAGGCTGAGTCCATGGTCAGCGCCTGAGGCGCACTGCCGCTTGTCAGTGAGCCCCTGCAGCCGCAATGAAAGCGGCTTTAGCAGGGGCTCGCGCGTCAGCAGGCGTAGCTCTTAAAATGTTTTTCATTTCAGCGCTCACAGGAGCGCAGGGCCGGTCACGTAAGCGGTTCGTCCAATGAGGGCGAACCAGCTCCGTGACGTCACTGGCCCGCCCCCCAACAGCGCGCGAACTAAGGCCAGGGAAAGCACCCGCTTTCCCTCAGCCTCAGCTTGCCTCCGCACGGCTGCAGTTACCATGGACTCAGCCTAAGTGTAACACATTATTGTTACAGCTTTCAGAGTGATTAGACTGTCAGATGTTAGGTACACAGCAACAGATCTGTTTGTGATACTTTGTTGCAAAACGGCAGAGCTCAAAAAGGTGTGTGAGAGCTTGTTTCAAAAGAGGAAGTGGATATGACGTTCTAAATGGCTGCTATAGCAACCAAAGGATGATTAAAAATGGCATTATGAGTCTAAAAAACTGCATTGTATGATCTAATACTAAAGAACTGATTTATTTAAAAACAGGATTTTTCACGTTTTTCTGCTTTAAGGCTTGAAGTAAAAATACGTCCTTTAAGTTAACATTATGAAGTAGAAATATTAAGCATTTCAGAAACTACAGTATTTCTGTTTGAGAGAGAAATAAAATGGAATCTCACAAAACATGGAAATATAAATCAACAAGAAAAATGAAAATGAATGGAGTTAGGCTGCAATGTTAGTCAATACCAATCTCAAATTCACAAGTTCAAAATGCTGTAGTCTTTGTTAAGGTTTTATGATTCTGCATTGTTAACACAGGCTATGCTGGAAATTAGGAACACTCTATATATAGGATGGTCCAAGAAAAACCACAGAAAAGAAATCCCATAGATTTGCACTCAACTTAAAAATATATCTGAGTAGATGGAAACAAATTTCCAAACCTGCCACTCCTACACTCTGACATAACATCTCATATGCATCTAAGTCACAAGGATCTGCCCATGTGTATATATGATATTACACACGGGTAACCTACTCACCTGCAAAAGAGAGTATTTTGTATCCATTTTTACACTATATATCCAGGTGATTAGCCAAATTAAAGATATCTAATGACTAGCCAGGCCGTATTGACCCTTTGGGCGGTCTACCCAGTCAGTTGACAATCCTACACACATATTCACACTGTACCCCATACCTATGGTACCAACAAACGCATGCAAATATATGGAATGGTATTGACACGCCTCTGTTTTGCAGCAAAGTATTCATGTACATACTCCCTTTTCATAATCAGTACTTCACCAGTTGAGAGGATCGCTAAACCATACAAGTATTCTGACAATTATCTCTGCATACGTTATTCATGTAATAAGTAACAATGGCCATATATCTATTGCCATTTAAGTCTGGGTATCAGACTGCGGGAGCTACACCAATAGGGACCCGTTTTCATTGGTACACGCCCCTAATCCCGCCCCCAGGAGGTGTATAAATACGTACATTACAGGAATGAATGTACACTCCTCCCCCCTTGAAGAAGCGCTAAGAGGCGTGAAACGATCGTCGGGTGTAGGCGACGCGCTAACTAATGACGTCAGCCGGTTGCTGTTCTGGAGTCTGAGACGGAGCGCGAGTGAATGCCAGTGACCCTGCAGCTGACTGGTTGTATAACACGATTGGGTGTATATGCGCACCACACAAACTGTGCACAATTTAGGCAATAATTTGAGTAGATTCTATTGCGAGGAGCACATAACATAGGATCATTATTGCATAGCATGTGGTGACGCTCTATGGGTATTTTGGGCTTATTAAAGCCGGTTTACCTTGTTTGTTAAGACTCAGCACGGGAGGCATATTACAGCCTGCCCGCGCGGACATTCAAACCATCAGCTGTTGGTGATACAAATAGACGCATACAATTTAGCTTTATTATTGTATGATTATAACATCTATTCATATTGGAGAGTGTACCTATTTCAGGCACCCATATGCGCTATCTACCATACCATATTGCACGCTGGCATACTCCGTTGTCACCTTCATTAGAGCACCTTTTAGGTGATTTTATATATAAGTTAAATTTATAAAAATATATGTTTTATGTATTTTCATTAGAAGAGTTAATTAATATTTAAATAAAAGATTTTTTGTTTTGTATTTTAAACCTTCTGGTATCCTATATGGTTTGGAAATTTGTTTCCATCTACTCAGATATATTTTTAAGTTGAGTGCAAATCTATGGGATTTCTTTTCTGTGGTTGTTCTTGGACCATCCTATATATATGCTGGAAATTATCCAGGTTCAAAGTGGGCTAAAACGGACATGCTGAGCATGCTCGTTTCAAAGCCATACCTAAAAATCATCATCTACAGTTTTAAGTGTAAGATGTGACCATACATTGAAACAGGTTTGGGCGACCAGTGCAAAACAAGCAAATACATGTTTGGGATTTCTGACATTGACACACTGTGGAACTCTTAACTCTGAACATTCTAGGCTGACCGTTAACTGAGGAAGTTAAATTATAGGAAACTGATAAACAAACCCCAAAAAAACTTAGAATATATGATTGCCAAGATACGATGGAATGATATAAATAACATAAAGCCATACAGTGTTGGCTCTGTCTTCAATATTTCAAGTTGCATCAATTTTCCTCTGCTTGAACCAGTAAGCGATTTGGACAATGTTTATAGGAGGAGGTAGGAAAGGAGGTAATCAGGACAATACTGTGATAGTCAGCAGTAAGGAACAGATCCCATAGCAGTGCATTCAAAATCCGCTGTGGTATTTATGACATATAAACAGTATAAAACAACAAAAAACATTTGTCCAGCTGGTCTCAGCTGTTTTTGGAGGTTAGTGGCTCCTCCCCCCAGGGTTTAAGCTCGCCCCTCCCCACTTTACAAGTTGGCAGGTCAGTTTCATTTTGCTGGGTTACGACAGATCAACTGTGGCTATTCTTCTAATTATAGAGGTAAATAAGAATTTTAACTCAGGTAGTGTTAGGACATGCTAACGGTCATGTCTTAAAAGTGGCAGCAGGCTTAAGACTCTTTGGCCAAAGGGTTAAACTAAATGACCCTTTTTCAAGAGAATATATAGGTATTTCACGGTGTATTTTTGTCATCTAGGATGTAGCACTGTTTTTTTTTTGTTTTTTTGTTGTATACATTTAGTCACGCCCAGTAGCACTCCTTTTGACACTTATATACATATATATATGTGGTAATTTTGGGGGTCTTTTGGAGCTTGCTGGGTATCTGTGTGTATATAAACAGTATAAATGTTCCAAGGGTCCTCCTCTTGTTAGAAATCAAGGATTTAGATTTCATAAAATCAATCAAAGCATCACTCCGATATAAACTGTGACTGCAAGGGTTAAATGACGACACACTAACAAGTGGATACTCATATGATGGATTAGCCCTGTTGTCACAGATAGCTGGAGGGTGCATTGAACACATTTGGTGCAGTGGGAGAGTAGGTATGAAAATAAAAATCAGTTGTACTGTGGCAGCAAGCCCCCAGTATTCAAGTACCTTGCAAACAGGAGTCCCATCAGCGTGCTCCGGCCAAATAAGACAAGCAGCAGAGAAAGCTAGAACCATGGCAATCCACTGCTTGAAAAAGTGCTCGACTGCTATCTAAGGTTCGTTGTGTGCTAATAAAATAGTTTATCTAAGCAGTCTAGCCCTCTTTAATGCAGTGCACCACTGTGGTTCTATTGTTCTCCAATACTGTGATAGGATCTACGGTATTAACATATACATCTGTAACTGTACCATCTCCCTTCTGTTTGCATCAATTCACTTAACGTTTGCTCTGTTGAGATCTGCAGTCAGATGTATGAGATTTCTTAAACTAGTATGTTACATGAAAACTTCTATTTTATTTGCATGAATTCCATACCCAATCTTTATGTGTTTTATGTATCTGCTGCTAAGGGAAGTGTGCCAAATATAAGGAACAAAGGGAAGAAGTTTCGTACATCCAACACTGGCAGAAATAAAGCAGAGGATTTGGAGCAAATGTGTCCCCTTAATACATTCCTTCCACCCCAATATTCACGTGTCTCCTGATCTCTGCTAAACCAGCTATGGATCTATGACAAGTAATGGCTTGAAAATAAATATTTATTAAAGGCTGTCAATGATTGATTTACCAAAATAAACAGATGAGAAGGTACCTTGAGAAAGGTCTAAATAAAAACTGAAACGTCCATTTATTTTCAACACATTTTTCACCATTTGCACAAGACCACGGAAGTGTTACTCATCGGTTTCTTTGCTGATATTCCTCCAAACATTGTATAAAGACGTGCACCCATGAAAGTGTATCATCTGAATTATGAGTGCTCCCATATTTAACTATACACTAATTACAGTTTTAGACAGTGTTTATATGATGACTTGTGGGAAAGGGTACTTTGCACAATATTACAATTGGATGTGTCAAAGTTTCCATCTCTAGTCAGAGCAGTTTTAGTTTTTCTTTGACCCAATTAAATCCCACATGTTTGGAGGTTAACCTGTGCACCTAAGATCTTCTTATATTTGACCCCAGCCTGAAATGACGCAAGAGAAAATGCTACACTGTGATAGGAATCAAATATTAGTTTCACACAAACAGTACAGTAGCCTCCTTATCTTTATAATTGCTCACACTCACATATCAATCAATTGTGAACTAATGTTTCCTACATCAGTTTTTATTCCTCGATGGATGAAGTCACACTTCATATTATGTTCTTAGTCTCAAATTTGGTTTGTTTATTTTAGTACTAACCTTTGTTTTACAATCTGTAACATGTTTCTTAACATACAGTATTAGTTATTAATAGAGAAAACATAATTCCCCAAACATTGAAGCAGAGTTCTACAGTACTTACAAAAGCTCGATGAAAGATCCGATCTGAACCTGAAACATTGTACTATATTGTTCCAAAAATAAATGGAATCGGATCTAAAAAGCATTTGTAAGTAGAGCTCTACTTGAATTTTTGGGAATTCTGTTTTCACCATTTATATACCTATTGTGTTGGCCACACATACTGTACAGGTTTGTTTCCTCTGTGACATTTACTCTTGTTCCTGTTTTTTCTATTATCTACTGAAATGTAGTTCTCATAAGTACTGTAACCTATTTTTATATGTATCAAGTCAGATCAAGTATTCTTAAAAAGACTACATAATTATCAAATCACGAATAACTAGTAAAGCAAATTATAGTGATGGACACATATGGGCAGTCTTAGATCAACTTTGCAATCCTACAATTTTATTGTGGTCTGCATATTTCCACACCGTGATCCTAATAATGACATTTTAACCATGTGCCAGTTTCCAGTTGCTCTAATACATTGCATTTTAATGACCAGTATTTGGAGGAAACCAAATTAGGAGAACAAACAGGAAAGAGTTTGTGTTGATGGAGAGGTCAGAGGGATGTGCACTGTGTGGAGCTGATGCACAGATACAGAACATCAACCAGATGAGCAAGAAAGTGAATAGTTTCGTGACAGGGCACACAGTACCAGAGGCATTCCATAAAGAAACACTGATAATAGCACATCACACTTACATATAAAATACTTTCAGGCATCTTAGGGGGGGGGGAAACTGATGACCAAAGAAATGGGGAGGCGAGAAAAAGATTGTTAAAGTAAATGGGGAGGCGAGAAAAAAGAAAAAAAAAGAAATTAGGAGAGAGGAAAAGATAGAAATGGTTGGGGGGGGGGGGGGAGAAACGTTGAAGAATAGAAAGAAAAAGAGCAGAGAGGCGTTCAATAAGGAAAGAGTATGGAAGAGTGGAGGGAGACATTTGGAAAGGAGGAAAGACAGAGGGCGAGAATGAAGGGAAGAAGGAAAACGCAAGGCAGGAAGAAACATGCGAGCATGAACACAGCGGGACCAACTCTAGGAAGAGTCAAACAACAACAAAAACTGAAAGAGTGAAAAGAAAGAAAAATATACAGGTAGCAAGAGAGAAAAAGGGAAAGACAGAAACCGAGAGAAAAAGGGGGAGATAATAGGAAGACAGAAAGATGCAGAATGAAAGAAAAAGGGAGAAAGATGCAGAATGGAAGAAAGGTATTCAGAAAGAAAGTTGGAAGAAATAGGGAGAAGGACGCCGGGCTCGTCTTGGTACATATAGTGCATGTAAGTAAATATAAGTTTCTTGACGCTTGTGATTCACAGGTCTCTTACTTACCTTTGCAGGTGTGAGTCCATGATGCCAGGAGGATGAGGAGCAGAAGCAGCGGGTTGCCAGGGTACCAGCAATGTGGCTGCCTCCTGAAGCTGTGCTGGTGGCTGCTCTGGGGTCTCCCTTTGGTGGCATGCAGAGTCTGCTTCTGGCAACCGCTGGCGCTCAGCATCACTTTTGAACGCAGTTATCCCTCAGCGTGCCTGACTGGTAAGCTTTGCAGAGCCCCGGTACCCCTTCTGCAGAAACCTGATTTGGGTGGGTAGTTGTGTATGCTCGCTTGTACCTACCCCTATCTCTGCAGCCAGCACTCCGGCTCTTCTGACTGCGGCTTGGAGTCCTTCGCACTTTTATAGCTGCTGACCACGTGGCAGCAAGGAACCAGGCTGAGGTTCTCAGCGCGCGCATAGCCCAGACCAGCGTCATCACAAGCACCTCCATGCATCACCCTGTCTAGTACCACAGAATGTGCTAACTCATTACTGAGGAACCTAAGCTGCCAGGTTTATTAACAAGCTTATAAACATTTGAAGGGACACGTGCCCTGAGAAAAAAAATAAACAACCAATTAAGTTTTCATATGTTAATATATTTAAATGTACATTAGACAAGAAAAGCCAATAATGTGACAATAGAAAACAATCATAAACCATGCATCCGTACATATAATAAAAAATCAACAAGCAGTGCATAGAACAGATATTGAAAGAAAATAGAGCTACAATATCAAAACATATTACAAGCTGGCACCTAGGCAAAAAGAGACTCCGTGTTTCAGGCAAAAAGGCAGCCCTTTATCAAGACTACTTTTTGCCCAAAACATGGAGTCTCCACTTTTGCCTAGTTGTCAGCCTGGCATATATGTTTTATTAAGCGCATATAGTCTTGATTTTCATTATTAACAAGCCTGCCATGTATTGTATGTTTTCTTTAGTACACCTGGCTTACTGGTAGTCTGCTGCACTCACTCTTTCAAGTCAATACTCTTCCACTAGTCTAAAATGCAATTTTTTTGTTTGTCAGAGCTACAGTAATTGGGTCCTTCATGGAAGTTGACATGTACATATTAGGGGTTAGAACTCCCACACGGAAGTGTTATAACCATTACTACATGTAAACTGCCATTTATTTCAATGATTGTTAACAAGCATTACTGGCCCCTGGACTTTATTTAATATAGCCCCTAGGGATAGATTTGTGAAAGTCATCTGTGTGTAATTGCATGAAAAAGCCATTCATATGACAGGCTTTTTATACTTCATGCTTATAGAACCTCCCCATTAGTATTTTACCAGAGAAAGTATTTTTAGAGAGACAAAATTATTGATGGTGAAATCACAAAAAACTACTAAAGGAGTAATTAGGGGGATTTATTGGGGCAATTCTCATTATACGTGTTAATACCAGAATGTTAGTGTTGTTGATAGACCTACAATGCTGGGTAGCAGTAACCAGCATTCATCAATTGATTTGTTTTTTGGTCATCTATTAAAAGCAGCAATTCTGGCTGCTTGCTGTTTTATTTTACTCATTTTTTTTACATCATGAGAACCAGGGTTTTTTCTGGTGCTGAAGTACATTATTTTAAGCTTCAGGGACCCACTCCTATCCCACCCCTAGTGTAGTTACCATTGTCTGTGCTCCCTCCAGGGAAATAAAAATGGACGGCCATTTAAATGCCCTTGGAGAACTTTGGTAACTATACCAGTAAAAAAAAAAACAATGTATTATTTCGAAGAGATTGGTGTTTTAATGGGTTGTTGGCTCAAAGAGTCCAAAGTTTTGAAGGCCATCGATGCATGTGAAACACCTTAAATCTAGACACATGTACTGTATCAAACTGAGAACTTATCTAGAGGTGTGATGTGCAGAAACTATGTATTTAACAATACCTATGCTTAGAAAGTAGAAAGGAGAGAGTCTTCCTAAAATACATCCATTATTCTTCAAAAAGGTAATGGGAATATTAGTTTTAAAAAAGGTATTGGTTCTTTGAGGTTGTCTACTAACACAGTTCGACAACTGGAATAAAGAAATTACATTTTTAAATTATATTGTGTATTCGGTTCAGTCTTCACAGTAATGTACATGCAATATTATAATGTAATTTATTTCCCAATGCATGTCATTATGCAACCATCCAAAAATTAGGAAATGTAAATTACGCTTTATTAAGAGTGAGAAATTGAAGACATGAGACAACTATTAAATGAATGAGACATTCGTAAAATATGTGAGAGAGACATTCTGCTTCTCTTGTCATGTGTGAACAAAGAAATCATGTGTGTCAATACATGGTAAATATTAAATATTCGTTTTCGTTCTAAAAGGAAACTCTCAATATTCAGTGACAACATGGTGACAAGCAAAAAAATCTTAAACAGACCTGTCAGTTCTCAATGATTTTCTGTGAGTCTCCTTGATCTAAAGTCTGTCACTGATTATTGGCATCAATGGAGTCTCACTGATATAACACCATAATTATGTATTAAAAGCACATTCTGGGGGGGACAAAAATGTGCATATTAAAGTTCCAAAACCATAATTACCCTAACATTCTACAAGTTCTACAGTGAATTGCATTGATATACTCTAACTCCCACAATTCCTTCTTTCTAGAGAACGTGTAGCTTCCTGAAATTTTGTTTCTGTTTAGTGTTTTGGCCCACTTCTCTGGTTAATCAAAGTTAAACCAAACAGATAATTATTCTACAAATGAAAAATCTGTTGGTGTCTCTTTTATAAAAAAAAACTGTGATTTTGTGTAAGTGCATACTATTACAGATTCTGGCCTGTCACTCTCACAAAACACCTGAAGAATGTTTATTGTTTTGGTATGCATTCCATATGTTGTCATATTTTTTTCATAGTTAATGCTATATTGTTCAGTTGTACCACTTAAGGTCAAAGGGTTAAGCAGAGCATTTCAGAAAAAAGATATGGTTTAAAAAAGTTACATGATATTTTGCTGACGAATAGAACTTTGTATTAAACTCATGATCATTTATGTCAACATTTCGTTTTATTTTGACTATTGCATGATGTCACAATGAGACAATGGGATCGTGTATATTGCAATATATTCATTTATAATGTATTTTGTAATGTTTAAATAGGTACTTCTGCAAGATCCCTCAGGTTCTCCAGCAGCTCTGCTCTGATAGGGACTTTTAAAGACTCTGTGAGTAGTACGACTCAGCGGACGCTGTTTGACCAAATCGACTTACCTCTTCTCTGCCTCCACAGTCTTGCCTTGTCTTGCTGTTCCTTATTCTGTGTACCGACCCGGTTTTCCACGACGATCCGCACCTCTCCAGACCTGACCTCGTCATCCGGACAAAACGACCATTCTACTTTCTCCAAACCTGACTTTTAAAGACTCCCCTCTCAAGCCCCTCATCTCCAGGGTCCAGTCTCATTAGCTGAGGCCATATCTATGTCATGCTGTGCTCACCACAAACAAGGCAGGACCACGGTGCTGAGGTGGGAATATAACGCCACCCACAGCCACGAGGGCGGGTCTGGATTGTAGATTTGGTCGGGCTAGCCGGGTCGGGGTTGGAGAGGTATGGATGGTCGATATACTTGCCGGGATCAGAGTAGGAGAGGTGCGGAACGTTGCAGGTACTATTAGCCATGTTCGGGTTTGGAGAGGGTAGAGCCGTCATTGTCCGTTTGCCGAAGTCAGGTTTGGAGAGAGTAGAATGGTCGTTTGTCTGAATGCCGAGGTCAGGTCTGGAGAGGGGCAGATCATCGTGGAAAGCTGGGTCAGTGCACAGAATAAGGAACAACAAGACAAAGCAAGACTGTGGAGGCAGAGAAGAGGTAAGTACAACGCAACTGGTTCTATGCTCAGCCGATTTGCCAGTGAGGCAGCTAAGTATATGTAGTGGAGAGAGTCCAATGAGGACCCTGCAGCGTGGAGGTGTGTGCAAGGTGAGGGCTGTTGTAGGGTAGGGTGCAGGTGCCGAGAGTACAGCTGAGTGAGGAGGCAGACCTTCCGTGCTGGAGTGCGCGTGCGTCCGTGTGCGCACTGCGCGCGCCCATGATCGGCGCTATTTATAATTGGCGCAGGCGCGCACAGCGCGCATGCCAGTACAGCAGTAGTTGCCCGGCATGGTGGGAGGTGGGAGCGAGCGGCGTGGAGATGCGTGTGGCGGTGGAGGTGAGTGGGAAGCACGCCAATGGCGGCGTGGCTCGCTGACCCTCACAGTCCATCACAAGTCATATCCCGAAAACACCTGGGAGAGGAATCAGGCAGGGGGCTGTGTGGGTTTAAGTTCCATGCACTTACAAGGGGGTTAGACGAAATATGTTTAAAGTATTCTGTTTTATTGTGTTTTTCTCAAAAACTTGAAAGCTAAACCCTTGTTATCACTCAAAAATGTAATCTTCAGAGCAGCAATTCATGTTTCTCATCTGACCCTGTGGGTCCCAATCTATTTTTAGCTCTGCAAACCTTCTTGTTCCTCAGATACAGAACTTACAATTTATACTCCCAGCATTAAATTGTTGTCCATAGGAAAAAACACAATTACCAGGTCACACAGACTCTGGTGGATCAATAGAAATCTGAAATGTTATCGTCATTTTACATCACGGCTTACTATTGCCAAACTCTGGTCATCCTCTTTTCCTTTTTTTTTTTTAAATCATTTTTATTAGTACACCACTGTGAATATCTCAGGAAATGAAGTAAAAAAGCAATTGTTGCCAGCTGTTGCTTTTAAAAAAAAAAGTAATCATCCTTGTCTCTGCAATTACATTTTTGTAGATTCTCTGGAAATTAAGAAAGTTATTCATTGATCAGGCACACTGTTTCCTTAATCATTGAATGTTACAAATGTCATAGGTGTATTACATATCATGTGGAATGATAAAGGGCCACACTATACTACATCCACAAAAGAGAATCCTGATTAACTATTACTTCATAAACGACTCTACTGTAGGTCTGTCGGCTCTTACAGACGGTACTACGTTGGTAAGACTAAGTGTAAGTGAGCGTATAAATAAACACCATTCATTTATACAAAATGTGTTGGCGAATAAAGCATCCATGAAACCAGTGGCTAAACATTTCCTGAATATATATTTATATATATTGTGACAGAAACCAGGGGATGGTAATAAATTCCGTATATAGGGCTCCCAGGATACTAGACAGTTTCTATCCTGTTTGGCCTGGGAGTGCAGCCTTATAATACATACACTCCATCCCACAGTTTGGCAAGCGCTGGAACTGAGGGATGAGAGATCCAGACCAGAGTTTGTCTGCTGCCTGATTTCTGTCACCTGTCATGCTAATTAGGAATCAGGTATGAAAGACTGATTTCCTGTTTGCTCTGGTCTCCCCACAAGAGCCAGGAGGCTGGAAGGCTGCTGAACTACAGAGGGGAGAAGCCTCTTCCCCAAACAGGTTCAATCTTTCTGTTCATTTGTGTAAGACTGCAAAAGTACCGTGTTTTGATGTTGGAAGTGGAAAAGCCACTTCCAACCCTGAGTCAGGGATATCTAAGTTAAGTTATCGCTCAGGTGAGCAGCTTTTGTTTTGATCTGTTTTCTGTTGTATGCACTGTGGCAGTCTCAGTGCCTGGGACTGAATAAACCAGGCATAGCCTGTTTAAAGGAACAGTACGTGACGCCTCATCATTTAACCTACCCTAAAAGACCGTGTTCTAAACAGTCCCGGACAAACGACGGAGCCCCGGAGTAAGCCGTTTGTCACATATGGTGGAGAATGCGGGCAGAGCACTAGGGGGTCTGCGGGTTGAAGAACTTTGGAAAAAAAAAAAAAAAAAAAAGTTTTTTCATCCTCTGCAAACAAGATGGAAGACGTGGTGGGTGCGCTGGTACGCAATGTCGCTGCCCAGAAAGACGCGAATGAAACCCAGCAACAGCTGTTAATAGCCCAGCAAGAAACTAATGCAAACCAGCAGCAGACGAATGCAGCCCATCAACAGCTGCTAATAGCCCAGCAAGAGATTAATGCCAACCAGCAACAGGCGAATGCAAACCAGCAACAGACGAATGAAGCCCTGCAAAACGCGAATGCAAACCAGCAAGAGACAAACCGCTTGCTGAGAGAGGAGCAACAGCGGTTCGCTCAGGGCTTACAGCAGGAACTCGAGATCCTGAGGGGGACTATCAGTAACCTTCCACTGGCAGCGGCAGCCCCAGTACCGAAAATGACCAGGGCAAGCCACTACCTTCAGAAGATGGGACCCTCGGATGATGTGGAAGCCTATCTTCTCACGTTTGAACGCACGGCACAGAGAGAGGGATGGCCAGAAGCTGAGTGGGCTGGTCTAATCGCACCCTTCCTAAGCGACGAACCCCAGAAGGCTTACTTTGATCTAGAGCCAGCCGAAGCTAACGTCTATGCAAAATTGAAGTTCGAGATCCTCGCCCGCCTCGGCGTAACCACGGCTGTTCGCGCCCAAAGGTTTCACGCATGGTCCTTCACGATGGATAAAGCCACCCGAAGCCAGATGTATGACCTCATCCACCTCGCCCGGAAGTGGCTACAACCCGAGATCAACTCAGCCAGCCACATCGTGGAACGGTTGGTCATGGACCAGTTCTTGAGGAAACTTCCCTCTGCCTTACGCCGTTGGGTCAGTCGGAGTGACCCCCACAATGCGGATGAGCTTGTGGCCCTCGTAGAAAGGTACAATGCAGCAGAAGAGCACCCGCAACCCACAGTCGTGGAGCAACCCCACTACCCGAGGTTCCAGGACTCTTCCAGAGACGGTAAAAGGGTACCGGGGTTAAGGGGCGCTGAAGAGCGGCGACCACCTTCACGCAGCACCAGCAACAGTGGTTCGCACACTAAGGGCAATAGCCAACATGGGGAGCCGGGAAAAGGCTCTAAGTGGGACACAGACTATGTACCTAAATGTGTAAATTGTCATGAGAGGGGCCACACAGCAAAAATCTGCCCACTAAATGATGAGCCCATGCAATGCAACAGCGTGGAACCTTATTCGCTGTTGTCCCAATGTATGGGCCCTAGCCCAGAGGACCCCTTGAATAACCATCTGTGGGCATTTGTAAAGGTTAATGGTAAGAGGGTTCGGGCACTTCTTGACTCTGGGAGCATGGTCACACTAGTGTCCGAATACCTCTTGCCCATTAAGAAGAAACAGGGAAACAGTTCACAAAGAGTGGCAATTTGTTGTATACATGGGGATAATCATGAATATTCCACTGTTGATGTTTTTTTTGAAACAGAGTTTGGTTCTTTAGATTTCAAGGTGGGTATTATACCCAAACTGGCACATGATGTGTTAATAGGGACCGACTTTCCCCATTTTCTAAAAATGTGGTCCCCCGCTCAGAATAGCGCCCAGAGTTCAATAGCGGACCATAATGAAGTATTAGAAGAAACAAATCCTTTCCCTTTTTCAGAAATGGAGGTTGACGAGGGCCCAAATAAGAAGGGGGAAAAGGAGGAGTGCTGTAAAATTCCCTTCCCCATCACTACTTTGGTAGGGAATACCCCAAATCAAGATGTTGAGCAGACACTTACCACCCCAGAACCGGATAAGACCCTCGCTGACATAGAGGTCAGTCCTGGGAGTTTTAAGAAGGCCCAGTGGGAGGACCCCACATTAGCGGTAGCAAGGGGAAATATACGGGACCAGAATAGTACTCCTGGCCAACCAGATAGGTCACTTGCTTACCCCTACTTCGAGGTAGAGAACGACCTAGTATATCGGGTTGATAAAAGGAAATCAGTTACAACTAAACAATTGTTGGTACCACGGACATTCCGTAACGTAGTATTACACCTCGCACATAGTCATCCATTGGGGGGACACCTAGGGGTGGAAAAGACAAAAGAAAAGGTTCTTCGAAGCTTCTATTGGCCTGGGGTTCTGGCAGAAATTACGAATTATTGTTCCTCATGCCCAGAATGTCAGATCACCGCCCCGTTCAAGGCGTACCGCAGCCCATTGGTACCCCTTCCCATAATAGAGGTACCATTTGACCGGATTGCTATGGATCTAGTAGGACCCCTAATAAAGTCTGCTAGGGGACATCAGCATATATTGGTAATATTAGATTATGCCACCCGATATCCGGAGGCAGTTCCCCTACGTAGCACCTCAGCTAAAAACATAGCAAAAGAGTTAGTAGTTCTGTTTTCCCGGGTCGGGATTCCTAAAGAGATTCTATCTGACCAGGGAACACCATTTATGTCCCAAGTAACGAAAGAGCTATGTAAACTCCTAAAAATCAAGCATCTCAGAACCTCAGTCTATCATCCACAAACAGATGGTTTAGTGGAAAGGTTCAATAAAACCTTAAAGAGCATGTTACGGCGGGCGGTTGATAAAGATGGGAAAAACTGGGATTGTTTGTTACCGTACCTGTTATTTGCCATTAGGGAAGTTCCCCAATCATCCACTGGCTTCTCCCCGTTTGAACTATTGTATGGCCGACACCCAAGGGGCTTACTGGATATAGCCAAAGAGACTTGGGAACACGAGGTTACCCCTTACAGAAGTGTAATAGAGCATGTTGCCCAGATGCAGGACCGCATTGCTGCAGTCCTACCCATAGTGAGGGAACACATGGAGAAAGCTCAAGAAGCACAGAGGAATACATATAATAAGGGTGCTAGGGTCAGAATTTTTTCTCCAGGTGATAGGGTACTAGTTCTGGTTCCCACCGTGGAGAGTAAATTCCTTGCTAAATGGCATGGGCCATATGAGGTCTTGGAAAGAGTAGGAGAAGTAAATTATAAGGTAAGACAGCCAGGTAGGAGGAAACCTGAGCAAATTTACCATATAAACCTACTCAAGCCCTGGAAAGATAGAGAAGTCTTGTTAACCCTAGTACCCCCAGGTCCGTCAGAGAATCAAGAAACTGACCCAGAGGTTAGCATAGCTGAAACCCTGTCTGTTCATCAGAAACGAGAGGTTCAGATTTTAGTGAAAAGAAACAAAGAAATCTTCTCTATACGGCCAGGTAGAACTAGCGTAATTGAACATGACCTAGTCTCTGAACCGGGGGTCCGAGTTAACCTTAAACCGTACCGAATCCCAGAGGCCAAAAGAAAGGCTATAAGTTTAGAGGTTAAAAAAATGCTAAAACTAGGTGTAATTGAGGAATCCCAAAGTGGGTGGAACAGCCCTATAGTGTTAGTCCCAAAGCCAGATGGTACAACAAGGTTTTGTAATGACTACCGGAAACTAAACGCGGTGTCAAAATTTGATACTTATCCTATGCCCAGGGTAGATGAACTTGTAGAGAGACTGGGCAAAGCCCGATATCTCACAACCCTAGACCTAACAAAAGGGTACTGGCAGGTTCCCCTCACAGAAAGGGCAAAAGAAAAGACAGCCTTCTCAACCCCAGACGGCCTCTTTCAGTATAAGGTGTTGCCTTTTGGCTTACATGGAGCTCCCGCCACATTCCAAAGAATGATGGATAAAATTTTAAAACCACATGCTCGGTATGCTGCCGCCTACCTGGATGATGTGGTAATCCATAGTGAAGATTGGCAATCCCACCTTCCAAAGGTCCAAGCTGTGCTTGACGCAGTCCGGTCTGCTGGACTAACTGCTAACCCCGCTAAATGCACTATTGGTCTGGAGGAGGCCAAGTATCTGGGATATTCTATTGGCAGAGGTTTACTCAAACCCCAAACACTCAAAGTGGAGGCGATACAAAATTGGCCAAGGCCAGTTACAAAAAAACAAGTAAGGACCTTTTTGGGGTTAATTGGGTACTATAGAAGGTTTATTCCCAATTTTGCAACTAAGGCAACCCCACTAACTGACCTCACAAAAGCAAGAGGACCGCTAATGGTAAAGTGGTCCCCCGAAACCGAACAGGCCTTTAGAAGCCTGAAAGAAGCTCTCTGTGCCCAACCAGTGTTGGTCACACCTGACTTCTCCAAAGAGTTCGTAGTCCAAACCGACGCATCTGAGGTAGGGCTGGGGGCGGTACTCTCCCAGGAGTCTCAAGGTGAGGAGCACCCCATCCTTTATTTAAGTAGGAAACTAAATCCCCAGGAGAAAAATTACTCCATAGTAGAGAAAGAGTGTCTCGCAATAAAGTGGGCTGTAGAGACGCTCAAATACTACCTGTTGGGGAGAAAATTCCGGTTGGTCACAGATCATGCACCCCTTACCTGGATGTGTCAAAACAGGGAAAAGAATGCTAGAGTGACCAGGTGGTTCCTAAGCCTACAACCCTTTAAATTTTCTGTGGAACACAGGTCAGGGCACAAACATGGCAATGCTGACGGGTTGTCAAGGATGCACTCCCTAATATCCATGGTCGCTCATCCCTCGAGGTCTGAGCTGGGGGGGAGGATATGTGACAGAAACCAGGGGATGGTAATAAATTCCGTATATAGGGCTCCCAGGATACTAGACAGTTTCTATCCTGTTTGGCCTGGGAGTGCAGCCTTATAATACATACACTCCATCCCACAGTTTGGCAAGCGCTGGAACTGAGGGATGAGAGATCCAGACCAGAGTTTGTCTGCTGCCTGATTTCTGTCACCTGTCATGCTAATTAGGAATCAGGTATGAAAGACTGATTTCCTGTTTGCTCTGGTCTCCCCACAAGAGCCAGGAGGCTGGAAGGCTGCTGAACTACAGAGGGGAGAAGCCTCTTCCCCAAACAGGTTCAATCTTTCTGTTCATTTGTGTAAGACTGCAAAAGTACCGTGTTTTGATGTTGGAAGTGGAAAAGCCACTTCCAACCCTGAGTCAGGGATATCTAAGTTAAGTTATCGCTCAGGTGAGCAGCTTTTGTTTTGATCTGTTTTCTGTTGTATGCACTGTGGCAGTCTCAGTGCCTGGGACTGAATAAACCAGGCATAGCCTGTTTAAAGGAACAGTACGTGACGCCTCATCATTTAACCTACCCTAAAAGACCGTGTTCTAAACAGTCCCGGACAAACGACGGAGCCCCGGAGTAAGCCGTTTGTCACAATATATATATATATATATATATATATATATATATATACAGTGTTCGACAAACCCAGGCGCCCGCAGGCCCCAGGCGAGTGGATTTGACCTTGTGGCGACCTCCTCATGGCCGCCCAAGCAGCGCGCGCGGTTTCTTTTTTAATTTTCCCTGCTCGCGCTGAATTTTTTTTTTTAATCGAGCAGCCTGATTGGCTGACAGGACTTGGCGGGCTGCCAAGATTTTTTTTCCCTTCCAGGCTCAGGCCATGCAGGCGCATCCTCTTCCTGCTGCTTGAAGAGGTTAGTACTCCATTGCTTCCCCCCCTCCCGGTCCCCGCTTTCCCTCCCTGTCCCTGTGTCTGCCCGCGGGGTGGGTGATGGTAGCGGGGGTGTTCCCCCCTCCCCCCCCACAGTCCTCACTTCCTTTCCCCCCCAGTCCCAGATTCCACCCTGGTCCCCGTGGCTGCCCGCGCGGGGCGGGAGATGGGCGTGGGGGGGGGGGGGGGTAGCATGGTGCTGGTCGCGGCCTTTCCTCTCTTCCTTTCTACCCCCCCCCCACTCCCCTCGAGTCCCAGGGGTTCCGCTGGCCGGCCGCACTCACTGCTGTCCCTGGCTCTCCCCCCTCCGCTCCCCTCCTCCCTCCTAGGAGCACGCATGCAGTCCTCGCTTCCTCCTGCCTGTGAGCTGAGACGGGGGGGGGGAGTCATCTGTGGTGTCGGCTTCTTCTGTGGTGTCGGCTTCTTCTGTAAATTTTCTTGTGAGCTACGGGAGGTGTGTGGGGGGGGAGCTGCTGCTTCTTCTGCTCAACGTTGTGTGTGTGAGTGTGTCAGACAGTGTGTGTGTGTGTGTTAGACATTGTGTGTGTGTGTGTCAGACAGTGTGTGTGTCAGACAGTGTGTGTGTGTGTGTCAGACAGTGTGTGTGTGTGTGTGTGTGTGTGTGTCAGACAGTGTGTGAGTGTGTGTGTGTGTGTGTCAGACAGTGTGTGAGTGTGTGTGTCAGACAGTGTGTGAGTGTGTGTGTCAGACAGTGTGTGAGTGTGTGTGTGTGTGTGTGTGTGTGACAGACAGTGTGTGTGTGTGTGTGTGTGTGTGTGTCAGACAGTGTGTGTCAGACAGTGTGTGTGTCAGACAGACAGTGTGTGTGTGTCAGACAGTGTGCGTGTGTGTGACAGACAGTCTGTGTGTGTGTGTGTGTTTGTGTGTGTGTGTGTGTGTGACAGACAGTGTGTGTATGTGTGTGACAGACAGTGTGTGTGTGTGTGTGTGTGTGTGTGTGTGTGTGTGTGTGTGTGTGTGTGTGTGTCAGACTGTGTGTGTGTGTGTGTGTGTGTGTGTGTCAGACAGTGTGTGTGTGTGTGTGTGTGTGTGTGTGTGTCAGACAGTGTGTGTGTGTGTGTGTGTCAGACAGTGTGTGTGTGTGTTTGTGTGTGTGTGTGTGTGTGACAGACTGTGTGTGTGTGTGTGTGTGTGTGTGTGTGTGTGTGTGTGTGTGTGTCAGACAGTGTGTGTGTCAGACAGACAGTGTGTGTGTGTGTGTGTGTGTGTGTGTGTGTGTCAGACAGTGTGTGTGTGTGTGTGTGTATGTGTGTGACAGACAGTGTGTGTGTGTGTGTGTGTGTGTGTGTGTGTGTGTGTGTGTGTGTGTGTGTGTGTGTGTGTGTGTGTGTGTGTGTGTGTGACAGACTGTGTGTGAGTGTGTGTTTGTGTCAGACAGTGTGTGTGTGACAGACTGTGTGTGTGTGTGTGTGTGTGTGTGTGTGTGTGTGTGTGTGTGTGTGTGTGTGTGTGTGTGTGTGTGTGTGTGTGTGTGTGTGTGTGTGTGTGTGACAGACAGTGTGTGTGTTTGTGTCAGACAGTGTGTGTGAAAGACAGTGTGTGTGTGTGTGTGTGTGTGTGTGACAGACTGTGTGTGTGTGTGTGTGTGTGTGTGTGTGTGTGTGTGTGTGTGTGTGTGTGTGTGTGTGTGTGTGTGTGTGTGTGTGTGTGTGTGTGTGTGTGTGTGTCAGACGGTGTGTGTGTGTGTGTGTGTGTGTGACAGACAGTGTGTGTGTGTGTGTGTGACAGACAGTGTGTGTGTGTGTCAGATGGTGTGTGTGTCAGACAGACAGTGTGTGTGTGTGTGTGACAGACAGTGTGTGTGTGTGTGTGTGTGTGTGACAGACAGTGTGTGTGTGTGTGTGTGTGTGTGTGTGTGTGTGTGTGACAGACTGTGTGTGTGTGTGTGTGTGTGTGTGTGTGTGTGTGTGTGTGTGTGTGTGTGTGTGTGTGTGTGTGTGTGTGTGTGTGTGTGTGTGTGTGTGTGTGTGTGTGTATAAAGGGAAAATGCTGCACACTGTCAAAAAAATGAATAAAGGATACAAATACCGGTGCTCCTGGTTCAGGACTCTCTGTGATAATCCAAAGTATAATGAAGGGTAAAGGAACAGGGTTCTACGTGTAACGGGTATTCCCCCCCCCTCAATCGCAGATCTAGTGTGGGTGCGGAGAACATACGGTGTGACCCGGTGTGGTGCTTTACCTGTTGGCTCACAGGAGGGCTGAGCTTCCACCACGGGGAACCTGGGGCAATTATATTAAGAGTAACACGGTACTCGGTGCAGCGCCTCCACCTGCGATGGTTTCTAGCAGAGCAGGAATTGTTCCTCGCAGGACACATACAATACTCACACACCTTACGTATGATAACCAATACTGTTTACTTAAGGAAACATAACACTCCATAAACATGCACAGAATGACGGGTGTCCCTCTCTGGAGGAGACACTAACTAATGCGACTCACAGGACGCTTCCCCAACACAGGATGATCCCACCCCGTGTCCATAGGATCCCCACCCAATGTCCCGCGCTCTTGAAGAGAGAGAGAATATGGGTGACTGCGAAGTCACTATTAAACTAAGGGCCCGTTGGTGCACTTGTTGACATAAAGTACCTGCCGAGCACTCCAGTGCTCGGATCAGCAACGACTTCGCAAAGGATCTGGCGCTCGGTGATTCCGTCTGATCCCAAGCTGGAGATAGTCTCTGTGGCCCCGACTTGAGCCGAACCTCTTCACTGGAACAGCAGCGTCTGCTGAGTCCTTCTCTAACTCTAGCACTAACTCGATCCCTAACCTAGGGCCTGTCCCTGTAGCACCACAAACTGGGGAGTGAGGACCTCTCTGGGACCTAAGGGGTTAATAGCCTACTCCGCTCCCCTTACTCTTCCCAGTCCTGACTCTCACTAACAACTAGCACTCGCAGCTATGCGCTGCAACCTGCAGGGTGCATACAGCAAACTTGCTGCACGCTAACACTATTACTTCTTGTCAGGCCTCACAGCACTGCCAGCCGTGACCCTGACAAGACAGCACTCACACGCACTAAGGGCAGCGTCCCTATCTTGGGCCGTCCCTCAGCACTTACCAACTAACCTGGTGGGGAGTTGGGGCCTTACTTGGGATGTGGGGACCTTACTTAATGCAGGAGCTGCACTTGCTCCCTGCACCCTTCCTTCCCCTACAGCTCCCCAGCTCCAACTAACTAGCGTGATGCAAGCCCAAACAATGTATCTAGTGGATCCTGCAGAGTCATCCTCTAGCCCTATTGGCTCCCTGGTGTCACGTGGGGCGCGCAGAGGCTCATGGGACTCGTAGTCCCTGCCTAGAGCCTTCCCTGGTAGGCTAGGGTTCGCGCGCTTTGCTTGCCCTATCCTCGTGCATGCGCAACTCCTCCTGGCTCCAGTAAGGCTCCCTGCCTCGTCCCTACTCTGTCCCGCGCATGCGCGATCTCGCCGCATGCGCGCGCATCCGCAATGGCGGCCCCCGCTGACCGGGTACGCCGCCGGAACCCCAGGGACGCCGAGCGCTCCCTGCACTGGCCCCCACCTTTGTGAACAGCCGGCGGGTCCGTCGCTGCCTCCAACGGCACCCGCGACCGCGCTGACACAAAGGAGGGGGGTCTGAGGTGGCCGAGGGTCACCAATGCTACATACGGATTTCGAAACTTGCCATTCTGCTTTTGAGCTAGGCCAAGTGTGGCCGAAACATCAAGTTATCTTGTTAGCAATAAATTAGTTTGTATAGAAATCCGTGGAGCCCTGTTCCTTTACCCTTCATGTGTGTGTGTGACAGACTGTGTGTGTACATGGGAGAATGTGTGCACATGGGAGAGTGTGTGCGTGTGTGTGTGTGTGTGTGTGTGTGTGTGTGTGTGTGTGTGTGTGTGTGTGTGTGTGTGTGTGTGTGTGTGTGTGTGTGTGTGTGTGTGTGTAGGACACCAGAGGTACCCCCAATCAGTCACCCCCTCCCCACCCAGTAACCCAGTCAGTCACCTCCTCCTCACCCAGTCACCACCACAGTCAGTCAGTCACCCCCCCAGTCAGTCAGTCACTCCCCAGTCAGTCATTCACCCCCCCCCCCAGTCAGTCATCCCCCCAAGTCAGTCAGTCACCCCCCAGTCAGTCACCCCCCCAGTCTCTCTCTGTCTCCCCATCTCTCTCTGTCTCCCCATCTCTCTCTGTCTCCCCATCTCTCTCTGTCTCCCCATCTGTCTCTGTCTGTCTCCCCTCCCTCCTCTCTATGTCTGTCTCCCCTCCCTCTCTCTCTGTCGGTCTCCCCTCCCTCTCTCTCTGTCGGTCTCCCCTCCCTCCTCTCTCTGTCTGTCTCCCCTCCCTCCTCTCTCTGTCTGTCTCCCCTCCCTCCTCTCTCTGTCTGTCTCCCCTCCCTCCTCTCTCTCTGTCTGTCTCCCCTCCCTCCTCTCTCTGTCTGTCTCCCCTCCCTCCTCTCTCTGTCTGTCTCCCCTCCCTCCTCTCTTTGTCTCTCTCCCCTCCCTCCCCTCTCTGTCTCTCTCCCCTCTCTGTATCTGGATATATTATTTACCCTGTATATCTTAATTGCCCTATACCTACACCGAAATAACCTATACTGCTTTTTTCCAGATCTGACTCTCAAGCTTCAGATGGGAGGCATCGGAATCCCCCCAAACCCAGAAGACAGGTAGAGAACACCTCCCCTCCAACATATAACATTGCGGAAATGAGGGTACCTGGACATTGAGGGACTGCGGATCAGGTAAGATCCCAACTGGGATTGCTGCTTTAGATATTGTGAAGCGGGGGCAGCCAGACACTGGACAAAGGGTGCAGGAAACTAGTCATTCACATCTGGCTTTTTTTTAATCCGACATTTACACACATACACACATATACACGTAACAAGAACTAATCGTAGTATAATGTAATACAATAAATAAACTTATGTCAAAAACGAATATTGTTCTTACAAGGAATTTATTCAATTGAAAAAAAAAAAAACATTTTTAAAGCGGCCATGGGGGCGGGACGAGGTGCGGTGCTGGGGTGGGACTAGGGTGAGGTTGGGGGCGGGACTAAGTGGCGAGTAGATTATTTTGTTCGGTGAGTAGATTTTTGGGTGATTTGTCGACCACTGTGTGTGTGTGTGTGTGTGTGTGTGTGTGTGTGTGTGTGTGTGTGTGTGTGTGTGTGTGTGTGTGTGTGTGTGTGTGTGTGTGTGTCTGTATATATATATATATATTTTTTTTTTTTTTAAATAAATCAGTTGTGTAGTATTAGAGAATACTTACTCCCTTTTTATTTATTTTTGTTCCCCACTCTTTATCCCATTTATGCTTCGTTTTATTGTGTAACCCCCTGTGGCTGCTATCAGCACAGGTCATGGCCCCTTTAAGAATTATTCCACTGGACCATGTGACTGTGCTTAGCCAGTGGAATGACAGTTGGTGACAGTTGGAAAGGGAGCCGAGGGAGTGAGGTTGTGTAGGCCCATCCTGCACAGAGAATCCATGCAGGACCCCTAAGAGAGGGGGAACTGCAGAGAGAGAGAATTGCCCCACTTGACCAGTGCTTACAGCATGGCCCCGTAGAGACCAGGACCTGACAGTGCAGAGGGAAGCAGGCAGACAGAGGCTATTACAGAGAGGGATTAAGGAGCCCAGCTGTGCAAGAATTACACCAGGTTGAAAAGATGAGATAACCCACAAAGGATATAAACTGCAGTGATATTGCCATCACAGTTTGATCTTTGTGAAGCATCAGGCCTGTAACACACACAGTTTATGAGCACCATCAATTGTGCTAGCACACCAGGATCTACAGGCCAGAACCCCATGATTAGGAGGCAGGACAGAGATTAAAGTTATTATTTGTTTGCGAACGTTTGCACTGTTGGTATAGTTTGTTTAAGTTTAAGTTTTCTTAATAACCTGTGCAATACCAGGAAGAATGATTTATAATAAATCTGTCAATGTTAGTTGCAAAGTTCTAAGTCTTAGAACTTTGCAACTAATATTGACAGATTTATTATAAATCATTCTTCCTGGTATTGCACAGGTTATTAAGAATTTATATTAGTGTTAGGGACCCTTGAGAATGTGGTCTGCCGTGCAGTGGCTCAGGGGCTTACAACAATTTGGCCAAAATGTTAAACTAAAAGACCATTTTATTTAATAGATATTTATACATATATATTTAGGCACTGTACCGTGTATGAGTTTCACTGGATGTGCACTGAGCTCTGTCTGTGTTTTATGTTCTGTCACTGGTTTCGACTCAATGACTGCAAGGTTCCCTGGTCCTGTGGCTGCAAAACAAGCCCAAATCATCACCCCTCCACCACCGGGCTTGACATTTGGTATGAGGTGTTTGTGCTGATATGCTGTGTTTGGTTTTCGCCAAATGTGGCGCTGTGCATTCCTTTACACTGTAGGACGACAACGCTTCTGGTGGACCAAATCAGTGAAGATAATGATGAGAGATGCGCAGCAAGGGTCCAGACTGCTCTGGCGAAAACTCACAATATAACAGCATCTGAGACCAGCATCAGGCAGATGAGATGCAAATCAGACGGAAATATGGACGTGTAAAGTAAGTGTCTTACTGTAACAAAGTAGGTAAAAGTGTGGTTTTACTGTACCTGTAAAACTATTCCTTGTCATTACAGAGCGTATCCTATGATAAGGGAGGCCAACAAGATCAAAAAAGTGGACCAGGCACGGGCATGGATTGAAAGTCAAGATAATAAAAAATGCACAAATGCGCACCAGGGATTAGTGGAAGGTAATTTATTAAAAATACACACAAACTCTGAGGGGATCCAACCCCACTTCAGAACAGCTGTGCAGCTGGACGGCTAAGTACTACCCAGGAGAACACCTGATGGTGACTAAACTCTAAGCTGCACAGTATACAAATACAGTAAAATTTATATAAAAACACATAAAAGAAAAAAACAAACATGAAAACAACCTATCAACAGATTTGTATAGAAACCGCCATAAGGTTGGGCACTGGCAAGGGGAAACGGACACTCACACTGAGACAGTCAGCAGACTCGCGGTGGCTGCACAGGATCCGGATCTCAGCACCGCAGAGATGGAAAAAAACACTGCTGTCTCCTGCAGGCTCCGTCTCAGCTTACCAGCAAACACGCGCAGGATGACCTGTCGTGACCTCTACGCGTTTCGTACCAAGTACTTCGTGCTGAGATCCGGATCCTGTGCAGCCACCGCGAGTCTGCTGACTGTCTCAGTGTGAGTGTCCGTTTCCCCTTGCCAGTGCCCAACCTTATTGCGGTTTCTATACAAATCTGTTGATAGGTTGTTTTCATGTTTGTTTTTTTCTTTTATGTGTTTTTATATAAATTTTACTGTATTTGTATACTGTGCAGCTTAGGGTTTAGTCACCATCAGGTGTTCTCCTGGGTAGTACTTAGCCGTCCAGCTGCACAGCTGTTCTGAGGTGGGGTTGGATCCCCTCAGAGTTTGGGTGTATTTTTAATAAATTACCTTCCACTAATCCCTGGTGCGCATTTGTGCATTTTTTATTATCTTGTATTTCAGGGTGCCCTCCCCCCTTTTTAAGGGGGGTTCACCTAGATTTGAGAGTTTCTGGGGAGACGCTTTATGTACATGCTGCAAAGGGATCATCCACACCATCATACAGCACGAGCGTTGAATATCCTGTTTTTTCTACCTTCATGGATTGAAAGTGGCAAGACTTTTCAGGATGTCATCTTTAATGCCTAGACAACTGTAGCTCTTCAGAGATTTGCCACTTATGCATTTCACAAAAAAGGACGCCTATCTCTGAAGCCGCGTCCCAAGCACCCAGTGAAGATGCATGTATGGGGTGCGATATCTAGACGTGGACCAGGATACATCATCATCTTTGAGTGTAGAATAATGCACAAAGTCACATGCTGTGGCCTTATGCACTGTACAACTGTAGTGTACAGTATTTGGCACCTTTTTCTTTTCATTTTTTCTTTTCTTGTTCCAGGAATCATGGATAAAGTATTTTTCCAAGAGCAAATAGTCCTGTACAGTATACATTACTGTAGAATTAAAAATCTAATGATCGATTGTACTGTAAGAATGGCAAAAATTGTTAAGCCAATGTCGAGGGAAAAAAATGAATGGTTTTGGGGGAGGTGTCAATAAGCAGTTGAAATACTTTAGGCTTTGTGTGTGTGTGGGGGGGGGCGGAGGGGAGAATGTCCTACAACTCAAGTTTACAGCAGCTTTGCAAGCCCGGGCATGTGTATGCAGGATTATTAGTTCAAAGAAATCATTTGAACAGGCCATTAGAATGTTTTGAAAAATCTGGTGATTGATTGTACTGTAAGATTGTATTTGTATTGTATTGTATGTCTTTATTTATATAGCGCCATTAATGTACATAGCGCTTCACAGCAGTAATACATGTGGTAATCAAATAAATAACAGATAATATAAATAACAGATCATGGGAATAAGTGCTTTAGACATTAAGGAAGAGGAGTCCTTGCTCCGAGGAGCTTACAGTCTAATTGGTAGGTAGGGAGAACGTACAGAGACAGTAGGAGGGAGTTCTGGTAAGTGCGTCTGCAGGGGGCCAAGCTTTATGTATCATGTGTTCAGAATAGCCACAGTGCTATTCATATGTTTCTTTAAGCAAGTGTGTCTTAATGTGGGTCTTAAACGTGGATAGAGAGGGTGCTAGTCGGGTACTGAGGGGAAGGGCATTCCAGAGGTGAGGGGCAGTCAATGAAAAAGGTTTAAGGCGGGAGAGGGCTTTAGATACAAAGGGGATAGAAAGAAGACATCATTGAGAAGAACGCAAGAGTCTGGATGGTGCATAACGAGAAATTAGGGCTGAGATGTAAGGAGGGGCAGAAGAGTGTAAAGCTTTAAAAGTGAGGAGAAGAATGGAGAGTGAGATGCGGGATTTGATCGGAAGCCAGGAGAGGGATTTCATGAGGGGAGATGCTGAGACAGATCTAGGAAAGAGTAGAGTGATTCTGGCAGCAGCGTTAAGGCTAGATTGTAGGGGAGACAGGTGAGAGGCAGGAAGGCCGGACAGCAGGAGGTTACAGTAATCAAGACGGGAGAGAATGAGGGCCTGAGTCAGAGTTTTAGCAGTCGAGCAACAGAGGAAAGGGCGTATCTTTGTTATATTGCGGAGGAAAAAGCGACAGGTTTTAGAAATGTTTTGAATGTGAGGGGCAAATGTGAGAGAGGAGTCGAGTGTGACCCCAAGGCAGCGTGCTTGGGCTACTGGGTGAATGATCGTAGTTCCAACAGTAATGTGGAAGGAGGTAGTAGGGCCAGGTTTGGGAGGAAGTATGAGGAGCTCTGTTTTAGCCATGTTGAGTTTAAGGCGGCGGAGGGCCATCCATGATGATATAGCAGAGAGACATTCAGAAACTTTGGTTTGTACAGCAGGTGTAAGGTCGGGTGTTGAGAAATATATTTGTGTGTTGTCAGCATAGAGGTGATAATTGAACCCAAAAGATGTTATTAGGTCACCTAGAGAGAGTCTATACAGAGAAAAGAGAAGAGGTCCCAGGACAGAGCCCTGGGGTACCCCCACAGAGAGATCAATAGAGGAGGAGGAGGTGTTAGCAGACGAGGCACTGAAAGTACGATGGGAGAGGTAGGATGAGATCCAGGATAGAGCTTTGTTCCGAATACCAAGAGTATGGAGAATGTGAAGGAGAAGAGGGTGGTCCACGGTGTCAAATGCTGCAGAGAGGTCGAGTAATATGAGCAGAGTGTAATGACCTCTGTCTTTGGCAGCATGGAGGTCGTCAGTTATTTTAATGAGGGCTGTTTCTGTGGAGTGAGCAGTGCAGAAGCCAGATTGTAGAGGGTCTAGGAGAGAATAGGTGTTGAGAAAATGGAGCAAGTGAGAGAATACAAGACGTTCAAGGAGTTTAGAGGCAAAAGGCAGGAGGGAGACAGGCCGATAGTTAGAAAGACAGGTACGGTCAAGCTTGCTGTTTTTGAGTAATGGTATGACTGTTGCATGTTTGAAGGAGGATGGAAAGGTTCCAGAGCAGAGGGAGGAGTTAAAAATGTGCGTGAGCGTAGGCATTATAGTAGGAGCAAGAGGTTTTAGGAGATGGGAGGGAATGGGGTCAAGAGGGAGAAGAGGCGATCAACAGCGACACATCCTCCTCTGAGACAGTGGAAAAAGAGTCAAGGAAGGCAGGAGGAGAGTTAGGAAGAGGTGTAGGATGGGAGGAAGAAACAGAGGGGATGTTCTGACGTATGGATTCCACCTTTTCCTTAAAATAGTCAGCAAAGTCCTGAGCGGAGATGGAGGAAGGAGAGGCAGCTGAGGGTGGTTTGAGTAGAGTATCAAAGACAGAGAACAGTCGGCGTGGGTTAGACTTGTGCATGTTGATTAGTGAAGAAAAGTAGGCTTGTTTAGCTTGCGAGAGGGCAGAGTTGAAACAGGATAGCATAAATTTGTAGTGAAGGAAGTCTGCGAGAGTATGAGATTTCCTCCAGAGGCGTTCAGAGCAACGAGTGGAGGAACGCAGCATGCGCGTGTGGGAATTTAGCCAGGGTCTAGGGTTAAAAGGGCGAGTGCGGCATAGAGAAAGCGGGGCATGTAGATCAAGAGAGGAGGACAAGACAGAGTTGTAGTTCCTGACCAGGTTGTCAGGGTTTGTAGCAGAGCTTAGAGAGGAGAGGGAGGAGTGTAACGTGGACTCAAAGTCAGGTAAGTGAATAGAGCGCAGGTTTCTGCAGAACCGGGGGGTAGATGGAGGTGGAGAAGGGGAGAAGCAAGATAGAGAGAATGAGATGAGGTGATGGTCAGAGAAAGGAAAAGGGGAAATGGAGAAATCGGAGAGAGAGAAGTTTTAATGAAAACCAGGTCTAAGTAGTGGCCATCCTTGTGGGTGCTGGCTGCAGTCCACTGTTGAAGGCCAAAAGAAGAGGTTAGAGAAAGAAAGCGGGAAGCCCAAGGGAGAGAGGGGTCATCAATGTGGCAATTGAAATCCCCAAGGAGAAGAACAGGGGAGTCTAAGGAGAGAAAGAAAGAGAGCCAGGATTCAAAGTGAGAGAGAAAGGCAGAAGGGGGATGAGTAGAGGTAGGTGGGCGATAGATGACAGCCACGTGGACAGGGAGAGGAGAGAAGATCTGGACAGTGTGAACCTCAAAGGAGGGAAAGGCAAGAGAGGGGGGAATAGGAAGAGAGAGGTAACAGCAGAGAGAGGAGAGCAGGAGCCCCACACCTCCACCCCTGCCATCAGGGCGCGGAGTGTGGGAGAAAGAAAGGCCACCATAAGAGAGGGCAGCTTCCAGAGCAGAGTCAGACTGAGTGAGCCAGGTCTCAGTTATAGCAAAGAGAAGCAGGGAGTGAGAGAGAAAGAAGTCATGCACAGAGAGGAACTTGTTAGAGAGGGAGCGAGCATTCCAAAGGGCACAGGAGAAAGGGAGAGAGGAGGGAGGGTGGCATGGGATGGGTATGAGGTTGGAGGGGTTAACACCAGAAGGAGCAGAAGTTGTATGTGGGAGATGAGGACGAGAGCAAGTAGAAATAAGGCAGGGACCAGGATTGGGAGAGATATCCCCAGAAGCAAGGAGGAGAAGCATGGAAAGAAAGAGAATGTGTGCGGATGATTTATAGGGGTGTGTTTTAGTGCAGGGTGTATAGCTGTGTGGTGACAGAGGACGCAGATAAGAAAGGAGTTCATGTGAACTGAGAAGTGGGGAAGAAAGGAGAGATGGAGATATATGAATAGAGTTAGAGACATAAGGAGACTGGTGGAAGGAAGTGCATAATTTGAAAATAAGTGAGGTTGCAGCAAATATAAAAAATAAAGGCGGCATCACAGCAATAGTTAAGTGTTGAGATGTGCAGTCTTAGATAGATGATATCCTCCTTTCCAACGTAGATCAAAAGCAGGTATCAGAAGCAGTAGGTGATGTCCACTTTTCCACTTCTTTTTGAACTTCCTTTTTAAACTTCATATTCTACTTGAAACATTTCTACTTAAAAGCATATCTGCTTACAAGCTGTAAGAAAGGCAAAAATTGTTAAGCCCATGTCGAGGGGAAAAAAAGGGATGTCTCTGTTTTTTCCCCCAGACACACGCATGCGCCTAAATGTGATGACACGCATATGCGTTTCAACAAGATTCCAATGTGACATACACGCATGCGCCTAAATGTGATGACACGCATATGCGTTTCAACAAGGTTCCAATGAGACATACACGCATGCGCCTAAATGTGGTGACACGCATATGCGTTTCATAAAGGTTCCAATGAGACATACTGTACACGAATGAGCAGATTTTTTATTTTTTTTTGGAAGAATTGACGTTGTATTTTTGGATTACTCCTTTTCCCTTTATTATCCTGTACAAATACAACACTTATTTGGTACAAAAAACTTTTATGTGTACTCATATTTTTAATCTGTGTATGGCTAAGGAGGCTCAGAAAGGACTTCTTTCCCATGTACACTATAAAGTATGGACTCGTAACGTTAATCTTTAAATTATAATTACACACACACACTTGCAGAACTGTACGGCAATAAAAGACAGGTTGAATTGCTATTAGATTTTTAAGACAACAACTTGCGATCGCCCACTTGAGTTTCTCGACGGTATTGCAGACCGCGCTAAAATGCAATTTTCTAAACCCGATAAAAACCCAAGTCAACGCGCGTCTTAAGGCGGTACGGTTGGAAGAAATCGCACGCCATCACATGGGTATTCTGAGGTATACACCGCGTGAAGTGTTTGAATAACGGCCACTGCATCTTTATAGTTACAAAACACAAGATTTGAGTAGTAAGATAGTATGCAATTTTGATATAACACAACAAAAAAGGAAGCATTACAAAAATAACTGCAAAAAAAAGGAGATAGGTACTTATATTAATATTGGTTATATCTTGCGAATTGGTGTGACGTTCATATAGTTATATTCCATGTAAAAATAGATGATCTAAAAGAGTTACATATTAATTATTGATGTGGGTGAATTGTATATAATATTGTTAATGTTAAAGGAAAACCTTATCTAATTTATTCTAGCTGTTATATTAACTAATTGGACCAGTGCAACAGGGACATGAAAATCATAATTTTGCAATGTGCTCCAAGTCTCTCAAGCAGCTTAGAGCTAACTGGACTATAAAATTACACTTCTAAGCTCATATATTATTTGCACAATAAAACCGTGACAATGTGAAAAACTTTACAAAGCACGTCTGTCTAAGATATACAATTCAATGTATTTTTTTGCTGGATTAGGCTGATGTGGAAGATATTACAGTATATAAATAATTGTCATAGCATGCTAAGAAGTGACCTCCCCAAAAATGCCATGCGAGAGGGTGAGGTACCAAAACCACTTTAACGGGAAATAGAATTTTAATAAGGATGTGCAGTATTCCTGCAAAATAAATTTCAGCAAGTAAAATTAATTTCATCAAGTCATTACAAAGAACAGAACAGGCACTTAATCTTTAATTATGGGTGTTGTGTTTCTGACAACTATGTTAATATTCAGCCTCTTTTTCCTGTAAGCCCTCTCTTTGATCTGCCTAAAATGTTATAATCATTCATCTGCAATGATATTTTCTTTTAGGTTTTCTAAAATCCTATTTATCTATTGTGATCATAAAGGATAAGTCTTGCAATTATTCTGAAGCTGCTTTTCGACGCAACTATTCTACCGTACAAGTTAACATTTTGATAGAATGACTTCAAGTCTCCCATAATTAATTATTTGAATTGATGTTGGTTTGGTATCTTTAAAACCACAGCAGTCCAAAGGCAAAACCACTGCTGGTTTGTCTGACATTAAGTCTTCCGGCTACAAAAGTGGGGAAAAACTGGTGTTAGAATTGCTGGAAAACTCAGCTCAACAGCTACAGACACATTTTTGTATTTACTCAGGTGCTCAGCTGGCATCCGGTTGTCTAATTTTTCTATTGTGAATTTAGCATGACAACAATGCAATCAGCTGTCTTCCTCTTGTTTCACGCATGGTCCTTCACGATGGATAAAGCCACCCGAAGCCAGATGTATGACCTCATCCACCTCGCCCGGAAGTGGCTACAACCCGAGATCAACTCAGCCAGCCACATCGTGGAACGGTTGGTCATGGACCAGTTCTTGAGAAAACTTCCCTCTGCCTTACGCCGTTGGGTCAGTCGGAGTGACCCCCACAATGCGGATGAGCTTGTGGCCCTCGTAGAAAGGTACAATGCAGCAGAAGAGAACCCGCAACCCACAGTCGTGGAGCAACCCCACTACCCAAGGTTCCAGGACTCTTCCAGAGACGGTAAAAGGGTACCGGGGTTAAGGGGCGCTGAAGAGCGGCGACCACCTTCACGCAGCACCAGCAACAGTGGTTCGCACACTAAGGGCAATAGCCAACATGGGGAGCCGGGAAAAGGCTCTAAGTGGGACACAGACTATGTACCTAAATGTGTAAATTGTCATGAGAGGGGCCACACAGCAAAAATCTGCCCACTAAATGATGAGCCCATGCAATGCAACAGCGTGGAACCTTATGCGCTGTTGTCCCAATGTATGGGCCCTAGCCCAGAGGACCCCTTGAATAACCATTTGTGGGCATTTGTAAAGGTTAATGGTAGGAGGGTTCGGGCACTTCTTGACTCTGGGAGCATGGTCACACTAGTGTCCGAATACCTCTTGCCCATTAAGAAGAAACAGGGAAACAGTTCACAAAGAGTGGCAATTTGTTGTATACATGGGGATAATCATGAATATTCCACTGTTGATGTTTTTTTTGAAACAGAGTTTGGTTCTTTAGATTTCAAGGTGGGTATTGTACCCAAACTGGCACATGATGTGTTAATAGGGACCGACTTTCCCCATTTTCTAAAAATGTGGTCCCCCGCTCAGAATAGCGCCCAGAGTTCAATAGCGGACCATAACGAAGTATTAGAAGAAACAAATCCTTTCCCTTTTTCAGAAATGGAGGTTGACGAGGGCCCAAATAAGAAGGGGGAAAAGGAGAAGTGCTGTAAAATTCCCTTCCCCATCACTACTTTGGTAGGGAATACCCCAAATCAAGATGTTGATCAGACACTTACCACCCCAGAACCGGATAAGACCCTCGCTGACCTAGAGGTCAGTCCTGGGAGTTTTAAGAAGGCCCAGTGGGAGGACCCCACATTAGCGGTAGCAAGGGGAAATATACGGGACCAGAATAGTACTCCTGGCCAACCAGATAGGTCACTTGATTACCCCTACTTCGAGGTAGAGAACGACCTAGTATATCGGGTCGATAAAAGGAAATCAGTTACAACTAAACAATTGTTGGTACCACGGACATTCCGTAACGTAGTATTACACCTCGCACATAGTCATCCATTGGGGGGACACCTAGGGGTGGAAAAGACAAAAGAAAAGGTTCTCCGAAGCTTCTATTGGCCTGGGGTTCTGGCAGAAATTACGAATTATTGTTCCTCATGCCCAGAATGTCAGATCACCGCCCCGTTCAAGGCGTACCGCAGCCCATTGGTACCCCTTCCCATAATAGAGGTACCATTTGACCGGATTGCTATGGATCTAGTAGGACCCTTAATAAAGTCTGCTAGGGGACATCAGCATATATTGGTAATATTGGATTATGCCACCCGATATCCGGAGGCAGTTCCCCTACGTAGCACCTCTGCTAAAAACATAGCAAAAGAGTTAGTAGTTCTGTTTTCCCGGGTCGGAATTCCTAAAGAGATTCTATCTGACCAGGGAACACCGTTTATGTCCCAAGTAACAAAAGAGCTACAGCACCGACATTGTTTATTGCACTAAATCACGACGGCACGCCGAGATCTACCCCAGCTGCCGCCAGTAACAACCGCGCGCCGCCGCGTTTCCCCCACGCACCCCCCCTCCACTTCGCGCGCAATTTAAATCCCTTCCCGACCCCGTACCCGGCTCCTGCTCTGCCCCTCTGCTTCCCCGCACCCCCGCTTACCTTCATTTGATCTCCAGGGGTGTCGGGGAAGCCAGGGGAAGCCGGGGAAGACGGGGAAGCCGGGCGCGCATGTTACTGTGACGTCACAGTGCGCCGCCACGCGCCGCGGCTACCCGCTTCCCAGCCGCATGGAGCCGGCGGCTTTTGCTTCAATAAGCAATGTCGCTACTGTATGTAAACTCCTAAAAATCAAGCATCTCAGAACCTCAGTCTATCATCCACAAACAGATGGTTTAGTGGAAAGGTTCAATAAAACCTTAAAGAGCATGTTACGGCGGGCGGTTGATAAAGATGGGAAAAACTGGGATTGTTTGTTACCGTACCTGTTATTTGCCATTAGGGAAGTTCCCCAATCATCCACAGGCTTCTCCCCGTTTGAACTATTGTATGGCCGACACCCAAGGGGCTTATTGGATATAGCCAAAGAGACTTGGCAACATGAGGTTACCCCTTACAGAAGTGTAATAGAGCATGTTGCCCAGATGCAGGACCGCATTGCTGCAGTCCTACCCATAGTGAGGGAACACATGGAGAAAGCTCAAGAAGCACAGAGGAATACGTATAATAAGGGTGCTAGGGTCAGAATTTTTTTTCCAGGTGATAGGGTACTAGTTCTGGTTCCCATCGTGGAGAGTAAATTCCTTGCTAAATGGCATGGGCCATATGAGGTCTTGGAAAGAGTGGGAGAAGTAAATTATAAGGTAAGACAGCCAGGTAGGAGGAAACCTGAGCAAATTTACCATATAAACCTACTCAAGCCCTGGAAAGATAGAGAAGTCTTGTTAACCCTAGTACCCCCAGGTCCGTCAGAGAATCAAGAAACTGACCCAGAGGTTAGCATAGCTGAAACCCTGTCTGTTCATCAGAAACGAGAGGTTCAGAATTTAGTGAGAAGAAACAAAGAAATCTTCTCTATACAACCAGGTAGAACTAGCGTAATTGAACATGACCTAGTCTCTGAACCGGGGGTCCGAGTTAACCTTAAACCGTACCGAATCCCGGAGGCCAAAAGAAAGGCTATAAGTTTAGAGGTTAAAAAAATGCTAAAACTAGGTGTAATTGAGGAATCCCAAAGTGGGTGGAACAGCCCTATAGTCTTAGTCCCAAAACCAGATGGTACAACAAGGTTTTGTAATGACTACCGGAAACTAAACGCGGTGTCAAAATTTGATACTTATCCTATGCCCAGGGTAGATGAACTTGTAGAGAGACTGGGCAAAGCCCGATATCTCACAACCCTAGACCTAACAAAAGGGTACTGGCAGGTTCCCCTCACAGAAAGGGCAAAAGAAAAGACAGCCTTCTCAACCCCAGACGGCCTCTTTCAGTATAAGGTGTTGCCTTTTGGCTTACATGGAGCTCCCGCCACATTCCAAAGAATGATGGATAAAATTTTAAAACCACATGCTCGGTATGCTGCCGCCTACCTGGATGATGTGGTAATCCATAGTGAGGATTGGCAATCCCACCTTCCAAAGGTCCAAGCTGTGCTTGACGCAGTCCGGTCTGCTGGACTAACTGCTAACCCCGCTAAATGCACTATTGGTCTGGAGGAGGCCAAGTATCTGGGATATTCTATTGGCAGAGGTTTACTCAAACCCCAAACACTCAAAGTGGAGGCGATACAAAATTGGCCAAGGCCAGTTACAAAAAAACAAGTAAGGACCTTTTTGGGGTTAATTGGGTACTATAGAAGGTTTATTCCCAATTTTGCAACTAAGGCAACCCCACTAACTGACCTCACAAAAGCAAGAGGACCGCTAATGGTAAAGTGGTCCCCCGAAACCGAACAAGCCTTTAGAAGCCTGAAAGAAGCTCTCTGTGCCCAACCAGTGTTGGTCACACCTGACTTCTCCAAAGAGTTCGTAGTCCAAACCGACGCATCTGAGGTAGGGCTGGGGGCGGTACTCTCCCAGGAGTCTCAAGGTGAGGAGCACCCCATCCTTTATTTAAGTAGGAAACTAAATCCCCAGGAGAAAAATTACTCCATAGTAGAGAAAGAGTGTCTCGCAATAAAGTGGGCTGTAGAGACGCTCAAATACTACCTGTTGGGGAGAAAATTCCGGTTGGTCACAGATCATGCACCCCTTACCTGGATGTGTCAAAACGGAAAAGAATGCTAGAGTGACCAGGTGGTTCCTAAGCCTACAACCCTTTAAATTTTCTGTGGAACACAGGTCAGGGCACAAACATGGCAATGCTGACGAGTTGTCAAGGATGCACTCCCTAATATCCATGGTCGCTCATCCCTCGAGGTCTGAGCTGGGGGGGAGGATATGTGACAGAAACCAGGGGATGGTAATAAATTCCGTATATAGGGCTCCCAGGATACTAAACAGTTTCTATCCTGTTTGGCCTGGGAGTGCAGCCTTATAATACATACACTCCATCCCACAGTTTGGCAAGCGCTGGAACTGAGGGATGAGAGATCCAGACCAGAGTTTGTCTGCTGCCTGATTTCTGTCACCTGTCATGCTAATTAGGAATCAGGTATGTAAGACTGTTTTCCTGTTTGCTCTGGTCTCTCCACAAGAGCCAGGAGGCTGGAAGGCTGCTGAACTACAGAGGGGAGAAGCCTCTTCCCCAAACAGGTTCAATCTTTCTGTTCATTTGTATAAGACTGCAAAAGTACCTTGTTTTGTTGTTGGGAGTGGAAAAGCCACTTCCAACCTTGAGTCAGGGATATCTAAGTCAAGTTATCGCTCAGGTGAGCAGCTTTTGTTTTGATCTGTTTTCTGTTGTATGCACTGTGGCAGTCTCAGTGCCTGGGACTGAATAAACCAGGCATAGCCTGTTTAAAGGAACAGTACGTGACGCCTCATCATTTAACCTACCCTAAAAGACCGTGTTCTAAACAGTCCCGGACAAACGACGGAGCCCCAGAGTAAGCCGTTTGTCACAGTATATATATATATATATGTATATATACAGTAGTTGACAAATCACCAAAAAACCTACTCGCCACACAAAAAAATCTACTCGCCACCTAGTACCAAACGTATGCTGCTTGGGCCAATAGGAGCTCGCCACGATGTTAAATCCACTCGCCCGGGGCGAGCAAATGTATAGGTTTGTCGAACACTGTATATATATATATATATATACATATATATATATATACATATACATATATATACACACACACACACACACACACACACACACACACACACACACACACACACACACACACACACACACACACACACACACACACACACACACACACACACACACACACACACACACACACACACACACACACACACAGACACACCCACACAGACACACCCCCACACACACACAGACACACCCACACACCTACAGAGCACTTGCTAATGCATAGGGACAATGATTATATGGGGTGCATACCATTAAAAAAGTACAATTGCATAAAAGGACAGGCACTCCAAACTGTCAAAAAGTGTCATTTAATAACTCATGGTTTTATATATACTGTGTGCTCATTTGCATGTCATTTCCCAGAATCCCTTGCTGCAGTGGAAGTGCTGTGTGCTGGGTGATAATGGTGAAAGGCGGGGTTGCAGACCTGCCTAAGACATGCAAATGAGCATACAGTATATTTGCATTTGCTATATGCTTTGCTGTGGAGGGTTTTTGTCACTTTTTTTACTCACCATAACTTAACTCAGTATGGTAAATCCCATCCTTTCGCTTCATTGCATAGCCAGTTAACCAACCCCACACTGATGAGACCCATTAAGGTCGAAACAGCTGTCTGTGGGTGGGTTTTCTGGCTATGCATCTTAACTCTGGCTGTGCTCAAAGCTGTGACCATGCAGCAAGCTTAAGCCTATAGGGAACCATGTATAAAATGTTTTTTGAAGCAAAAAGTGGCACTGTGTGCTCATTTGCATGTCATTTCCCAGAATCCCTTGCTGCAGTGGAAGTGCTGTGTGCTGGGTGATAATGGTGAAAGGCGGGGTTGCAGACCTGCCTAAGACATGCAAATGAGCATACAGTATATTTGCATTTGCTATATATATATATATATATATACAGTGCTCGACAAATAATGATAACAAGTCGCCCGTTGCGAGTGGATTTAGGCAGCTGGCGACCCGTGCTGCAGCTCAATGAATTCCCCTGCTCGTGCCAATTTTTTTTTTTTTTTTTTAAATAAATAAATAAATAATCCCCCTCCCTGATTGGGTTAAAAAAAAAAGTTTAAAAAAATGGCGGCAAATCCTGTGGTCTGGTCCCGGCGCGCGTGCACAGGGCAAGCAGAGTGTCCTGCCATTTGCGCTGCCTGTTCCCCCCAGCAACCCAGAATCCCCCGCACCCTCACCCCCCCCCCCCGCTCCCCACGTGGGACGGAGGGGGAAGCCCAAAACAAGCGCCGCGCGCAATTTAGCCCCCTCCGCTCCCTCCCCCCTCCGCTCCCTACGTGGGACGGAGGGGGAAGCCCAAAGCAAGCCCCGCGCGCAACCCACGTGGAACGGAGGGGGAAGCGCCAACCCAGCTTCCCCCGTGCGCGCCTCCTGCGCATGATCTCCCCCTAATCATCTGCCCCCGATCCCATCTTGGTGTTCGGGGAGCGTGCTTCGGGGGGGGGGAGGGGCCTGCTGCCGTGCGGAGGGGCCTGCTGCCGTGCGGAGGGGCCTGCTGCCTTAAGGAGGGGCCTGCTGCCGTGCGGAGGGGCCTGCTGCCTTGCGGAGGGGCCTGCTGCCGTGCGGAGGGGCCTGCTGCCTTAAGGAGGGACCTGCTGCCGTGCGGAGGGGCCTGCTGCCTTAAGGAGGGACCTGCTGCCGTGCGGAGGGGCCTGCTGCCTTAAGGAGGGGCCTGCTGCCGTGCGGAGGGGCCTGCTGCCTTAAGGAGGGGCCTGCTGCCGTGCGGAGGGGCCTGTTGCCTTAAGGAGGGACCTGCTGCCGTGCGGAGGGACCTGCTGCCGTGCGGAGGGGCCTGCTGCCTTAAGGAGGGGCCTGCTGCCGTGCGGAGGGGCCTGCTGCCGCGTGCGACCCGGTGAGTGTGTGTGTGTGTGTGTGTGTGTGTGTCAGAGCGAGTGTGTGTCTCTGAGTGTTCTGAGTGAGTGTGTCTCTGAGTGAGTGTGTCTCTGAGTGTGTCTCTGCATGAGTGTGCCTGTGTGTGTGTGTGTGTCTGTGTGTGTGTGTGTCTGAGTGAGTGTGTGTCTGAGTGAGTGTGTCTCTGAGTGAGTGTGTCTCTGAGTGAGTGTGTCTCTGCGTGTGTGTCTCTGCGTGTGTGTCTCTGCGTGTGTGTCTCTGCGTGTGTGTCTCTGAGTGAGTGTGTCTGAGTGTGCCTGTGTGTGTGTCTCTGAGTGTCTCTGCGTGAGTGTGTCTCTGCGTGAGTGTGTCTCTGCGTGTGAGTGAGTGTGCCTGTGTGTGTGTGTGTGTGTGTGTGGTGTGTGTGTGTGTGTGTGTGTGTGTGTGTGTCTCTGAGTGTTCTGAGTGAGTGTGTCTCTGAGTGAGTGTGTCTCTGAGTGAGTGTGTCTCTGAGTGAGTGTGTCTCTGAGTGAGTGTGTCTCTGCGTGAGTGTCTCTGCGTGAGTGTGTGTGCCTGTGTGTGTGTGTGCCTGTGTGTGTGTGTCTGTGTGTGTGTGTGTGTCAGAGTGAGTGTGTGTCTCTGAGTGTCTGAGTGAGTGTGTCTCTGAGTGAGTGTGTCTCTGAGTGAGTGTGTCTCTGAGTGAGTGTGTCTCTGAGTGAGTGTGTCTCTGCGTGAGTGTCTCTGCGTGAGTGTGTGTGCCTGTGTGTGTGTGTGCCTGTGTGTGTGTGTCTGTGTGTGTGTGTGTGTGTGTGTGTGTCAGAGTGAGTGTGTGTCTCTGAGTGTCTGAGTGAGTGTGTCTCTGAGTGAGTGTGTCTCTGAGTGAGTGTGTCTCTGAGTGAGTGTGTCTCTGAGTGAGTGTGTCTCTGAGTGAGTGTGTCTCTGAGTGAGTGTGTCTCTGCGTGTGTGTGTCTGAGTGTGCCTGTGTGTGTGCCTGAGTGAGTGTGTGTCTCTGCGTGAGTGTGTCTCTGCGTGAGTGTGTCTCTGCGTGAGTGTGTCTCTGCGTGAGTGTGTCTCTGCGTGAGTGTGTCTCTGCGTGTCTGTGTCTCTGCGTGTCTGTGTCTCTGCGTGTCTGTGTCTCTGCGTGTCTGTGTCTCTGCGTGTCTGTGTCTCTGCGTGTCTGTGAGTGTGTGTGTCAGTGAGTGTCACCCTCTCCCTGTGTCGCCCTCGCCTTCTCCCTGTGTCGCCCTCGCCTTCTCCCTGTGTCGCCCTCGCCCTCGCATTCTCGCCCTCGCACTCTCTCTGTCTTTGTCTCACATTCTCTCTCTGTCTCTCTTTTTCTGTGTGTCTCTCTTTTTCTGTGTCTCTCTTTTTCTGTGTGTCTCTCTTTTTCTGTGTGTCTCTCTTTTTCTGTGTGTCTCTCTTTTTCTGTGTGTCTCTTTTTCTGTGTGTCTCTCTTTTTCTGTGTGTCTCTCTTTTTCTGTGTGTCTCTTTTTTCTGTGTGTCTCTCTTTTTCTGTGTGTCTCTCTTTTTCTGTGTGTCTCTCTTTTTCTGTGTGTCTCTCTTTTTCTGTGTGTCTCTCTTTTTCTGTGTGTCTCTCTTTTTCTGTGTGTCTCTCTTTTTCTGTGTCTCTCTCTTTTTCTGTGTCTCTCTCTTTTTCTGTGTCTCTCTCTTTTTCTGTGTCTCTCTCTATCTGTCTCTCTGGCCGAGTCCATAGAAGGACAGGCCGCGCTGAGCCGTGCGGACGCTCCGTGCTGAGCCCCTGCATCCTCAATGAGGATGCCTTGAGAGGGGGCTCACGCGAGCGTCCGCAGGCGTGCTGAGGCGCTGGATTTTTCAGCCGACAGCAAAACTGTTTTTCAGAGCACTGTCGGCTGAAAACATCCAATCAGCGCGGAGCAGCGTCAACGTCACGGCGCCATGACGTTGACGTCGGTGCGTCGCGGGGGATTGGCCCAGCGACGTCACTGCCCCACCTCCGTCAGTCTCCCCCCGTCTCCCGATCGCGCCCGCTGGCTCGCCTGCATGGGCATGAAATCGCGCAGATTTCAGCAGGCGAGCCTCAGCGTCAGCGCGGTTCCGAACTGCTCACCCCTCTATGGCCCCAGCCTTAGTCCTCTCTCTCTCCGTCTCTCTGTCTCTCTCTCTATCCAGTCTCTCTGTCTCTCTTTATCCGTCTCTTTGTCTCTCTCTATCCGTCTCTCTCTCCCCCACCCTCTCTCTCTCTCCCACCCTCTCTCTCTCTCCCACCCTCTCTCTCTCTCTCTCTCTCTCTCCCACCCTCTCTCTCTCTCCCAACCTCTCTCTCTCTCTCTCTCCCACCCTCTCTCTCTCTCTCTCCCACCCTCTCTCTCTCTCTCTCTCTCCCACCCTCTCTCTCTCTCTCTCTCTCCCACCCTCTCGCTCTCTCTCTCTCTCTCTCTCTCTCCCACCCTCTCTCTCTCTCCCACCCTCTCTCTCTCTCTCTCCCACCCTCTCTCTCTCTCTCTCTCCCACCCTCTCTCTCTCTCTCTCTCTCTCTCTCCCACCCTCTCTCTCTCTCTCTCCCACCCTCTCTCTCTCTCTCCCACCCTCTCTCTCTCTCTCTCTCTCTCTCCACCCTCTCTCTCTCTCTCTCTCTCTCTCTCTCTCTCTCTCTCTCTCTCTCTCTCTCTCTCTCCTCTCTCTCTCTCTCTCTCTCCCACTCTCCCACTCTCTCTTTCTCTCTTTCTCTCTTTCTCTCTTTCTCTCTTTCTCTCTTTCTCTCTCTTTCTCTCTCTCTTTCTCTCTCTCTTTCTCTCTCTTTCTCTCTTTCTCTCTTTCTCTCTCTCTTTCTCTCTCTCTCTTTCTCTCTCTCTCCTCTTTCTCCTCTCTTCTCTCTCTCTCTCTCTCCTCCCCCACTCTCTCTTTCTCTCTCTCTCTCCCCCACTCTCTCTCTCTCCCCCACTCTCTCTCTCTCTCCCCCACACTCTCTCTCTCTCTCTCCCACACTCTCTCTCTCTCTCTCTCCCCCACACTCTCTCTCTCTCTCTCCTCCCCCACACTCTCGCTCTCTCTCTCCCCCACACTCTCTCTCTCTCTCTCCCCCACACTCTCTCTCTCTCTCCCCCACACTCTCTCACACTCGGGATCTGGATATCTTATTTACCCTATATATCTTAACTGCTCTATACTACACTGAAATAACCTATACTGCTTACTTCCAGATCTGACTCAAGCTTCACACTGAAGACATCGGAACTCCCCCCCCCCTAACCCAGAAGACAGGTAGGGAACACATCCCCTCCAATGTATAACATTGCCGGAATGAGGGTACCTGGACATTGAGGGACTGCGGATCAGGTAAGATCCCAGGCGGGATTGCTGCTTTAAATATTCTGGCTTTTTTTTCTAGATTCGACATTTATACACACACACACACACACACACACACACACACACACACACACACACACACACACACACACACACACACACACACACACACCTAATTGTAGTATAATGTAATACAATAAATAAACTAATGTCAAAAACGAATGTTCTTACTAGGAATTTGTTTTTTTAAAATGAGGGACTGGGGGCGGGATTAGAGGCGGGATTAGAGGCGGGACTAGGTGGCGAGTAGATTTTTTGGTTCGGCGAGTAGATTTTTGGGTGATTGTCAAGCACTGTATATATATATATATATAACCTAAGCGCAAAAAGAGCAGGTAGAAAGAGAAAAGCCACAATAGTGTAATATGTACCAAAATTTAGAAAAATATTGTGTATGTGGAAAGAATTGCACTTACAAATGTGCCTCTTGGCTATAAGCGTGTATCCACATCTAGGATAATTGGTCTGGTATTTGTATTGTCTTTACGTCTTAATTCACACCTCAAATATAGAGGTGTGAATGAATTGGTAAATCTACTGTATATATGTAAAATAAAAGAACAGATCCTGTGCTCCTACCAATTGGCTAAAGTATACTAGCGACGTATAAATTTAGAACCTAAGTCTGTGTCATAAAGGAGTCATTTGGTTGTAGGCCAATCCTTTTACCAGCAGCATACTTCATAAAGATATATATGTAGCACCTTGCTATATTTCCCTAGCCTAGAATATACTGTAACTACATTCACTGCTATTATTGTTTGCATGTGTGCTAACACCTAAATATTTTCAGATTTGCATTTCCAGGTTTTGTATGGAGTGCCAACTAAAACATACTTTAGATTTGCACATCTACGCTGTGTTTGGGGGGCATGTTATGTTCATGTGTTATTTAATGTATGTATACTGTAACCCTCCTTGCCCAGCTTCTAAGGAGATTACATCGGTGTGTTTATATGGCTACTCTGCATGGATTACCTTGACTCAGGGGCTGAATTCAGGCAGCTGTGCAAAGAGGTAGCAAGGTTGTAGAATAATGGGCGCCAGAAACATTTGTAGTACAACAGTCATTTACTCATATCTCCATGGGCAGAGACCGCTCATACACATAAACGCTGTATGGTATTTAATAATAGACAAACATGAATACATTTTTTCCATAAGTGCCCACTCTTGAACAATGAAGGTACTTTGACTTAGTTGCTGTGAGTAACTGTGGGAACTTGTTCCCCATTGTTGCATTCTGAACCATCCTTGGTATTAATCTGATTACTCTGGGCCCCTACAGGAATCCGGCGGGTCTTTTCTTACTTGACCCAATACCCTTTGCCTGTTTGTAAACTGTGACTTCCATGAAGACCGATTAGGAATATTAGCGCCGATCCGTGGTTAGTGTTGATCCGCCAGCACCCAGAAGCCATCTTTCCCGATGCCCACTATGGCGTGCCGTATTCCTTTTAATTACTTATTAAAGACTCCATTCCTTCTTTTGGGGAACCTAACTTAATGGGTACTGTCCCTATCTACAACATAATAAACAGGCGGGTCTGGTTTAAACTATTACATTAGAAACGTTACTGATCTAATCTTCCTGAGGCCCATTTCTTCCTGTCCTCCTGGAACCTAACCTTCTAGAATAGTCCCTCCTCCTTAAATACCACTGAGTGACACCTAGAACCGGCACAAGTCTATGAAGACCTCTGGAGTGCTGTTCCTTCTTGGTTTTGGAGGATGTGCCCTGCATATTCTCTTTCATTACAGTTTTTACTTGGTTCCAAATAGATTTTTGCAAATATGAAATCAGACGGAAAATGTTGCTTTACCAATGAGAACTGGCTGGCCAACATTTCTATAAATAATTTTTTTGTGTGAAGACTATTGTATTTAACAATGAATTATTTGTAGCTGGATTTCCCCTCCGAAAATTCAGTTGTTGACACCATGCAATTTATTGGTTTTGCAACACGATGCAGGTCTTTGTACTAATAACTTTATCATTGTTAGCAAGTCTTCTTTGTCAAAGATGCATATTTTGTGCTCATTTTATAAACTTTATTAATCAAGTTTTCTTTGCATGGTTTATTTCCTCAGATCCTCTGCATGTGCGATGTTTCTGCTGTGATATTTGGCATTTTCCTAATGCACTTGTCTTTTTTATTTCAGCATTTCTGAGCGTCATTTGCTTCGTTTTAATGTATGTAATGTTATGTTTATTAAATGTGATTATGCCTCAGCTGATGCCGCCTGTGCGAATATGATTGGCTGGCCATGATTTGATTGTCCAGCCAATGCGTGGAGAACGGCAGGTATTTTGTGTCTCTGAGAGTTTACTTTTGATTAATCCCTGATGAAGTGGCTTTATAGCTACGAAACGCGTAGGAGTATAAATTTGAATTACTATTCTGCTAATTTTTAGCTTAAGTAATCCTTGAATATATAATACTGCATGTCTGTGCTTTTAAGTTTGGTGTAACACTCTGCTGGCATACCGCTTATGAGTGGTGTGTTTGCCATGACATCACTGACTACTGCACTGCACTGACTGTGTTTGCTTGAGGCTTTAACCAACTATCTCACAGACCTTAGTGATCCGTGTATACAATCACCATACTATTTCTGTGATACCGTTTATCCATAGCTCTTGTAATACCGACACAGACTGAGTTACACTGCGAGACTGTGCAGTGAAAGAGAGAGAGGGTTCTCTCTGATTCTGGACTTTTTCAGCATGGTGTGGTGTGGTATACACTCAACACCTGTCCCGAGAAGGGTCTGCTGATGAGGCATCTGGTCCGGGAAGGATTGATAGTGCCGTTTGCATGAGGGGCCACCTACCGTGAGGAGAGAAGACGCTATCCGTGGACCATCTGAGGGTGTCCAGTTGATGACTCTGTTCCTGACCAGCTGGCTTGTCCGGTGATTGGTAACACATGTATTGATTACATGATATGCTTATGACCTTCTTATTTTATATACGCAGAATATTTACCCTTTATTAATACAATATTGTTTTGACTTACTTCACCATGAGTGTATTGCGCTGTGTTTTTTCTTGTCTTTGATAGCGAGGATCTTTACCTGTTTTATCTTCACAAACGAGATTCTATAACATCTTAAATAAGTTATTTATCTGTACTGTGATAAATTGTATAATATAGATTAAACAACGTAAGGTTCTTATCGAACTGGTGTGTTAGAATTGCCTTTGTTTTTCCATTTTCTACCCCATTATTCTGAGTCTAAAAGATAATCTAATAGAGGTTTATTAAAGTTTTTACTCCAACATCATTCAAGGTAATTCTGTCACATTTTACTCACATTAACATAATTGTGTGGTTAGAAATCACTCCCAGCCTTACAATACTGATAGAGTAGGCAAATTGATTAGTCCAAAAGGCCAAACCACAGTCATCGAGTGGTTGCACGGATTCTGTATTTCATTTACTCAAACTTGGCCGTATTAGCTGGTTAATGCAGCAAGCAAATGTCCCCCCGGAATCATGTAGTGAAGTGGTTAGGAAGCTACAAGTGACATGCCTACTGGGTTCTAAAGTTGCATGTCACTACCCAGAAGGCTTTTCTGAAACGTAATCATGTTATGAGGTGGTAATGGCGTAAATCTAGATTTGTTGACCTGTGGAGACATTCAGATACACACAATGGTATTCTATTGTTGCTGTACTGACCTTTGGTTGAATTCCCTCAAAATCTTAAATCAACCTAATTACATAAGAACGTACATGGTGTACTGTAAATATGCAGCAATGTTAAAAGTGTTCGGTTACAACCCAGACATACTTTGGGGTAAATGGACATGTTGTAGTGTTGTAAAGCTAAAATTGCAATTCATATTGTGGAGGCAAATGCAATCCTCAATTCCCCCGGAAAATACTGTAGCATGCTACAATGTAACATAATGCTGTCAGGAAGAAGAGCATTGTTTTCCTTATAACTTTACCATACAGTACTGTAAGTCAGTCAGTTTATTATTGTAATTTCAGTAAATGGTTGTTGCTTTAGCTCCTTGTGCCTCATTGTGTAATCAGTGTTTCCAAGAAAGTTGAAAGTAGTGTAAAGTAGGCAAGCAATGTAACAAAGCAATGGCAGTTAATTTAGAGGGTTATTCCCTTTTTCGGAAGGATCGAGCAAATAGAAGAGGAGGTGGAGTATGTTTATTTGTTAAACCGGATCTAAAACTTGTTCTAAGGGAAGATGTTTATAAAGGGCAAGATGAAAAATGTAGAGACGTTGTGGATAGAAATTAGCAGTGGAGGTAAAAGTACAAAGAAAATGTTTGTAGGGATATGCTATAAACCACCAAATATCTGTGAGCTAGAGGAAGCCAAAATACGTTTGCAAATGGAGAATGCATTAAAACTTGGTCATTTTTGCATAATGGGTGATTTTAATTATCCAGACTAAGTGCCTCATGCACTAAAATCCGATCACAATTTTTGGCAGCGCTGCTATCACGGTATGCAGAAAGCCCCGAATACCAGTGATAGCAACATTACCAAAAATGGCGAGTTGCCGGCGGCGAGATGATCAGCCCTCCGAAAAGGGTTCACCCGGCGAGTTCTATCTGCTGCAGAAAAGATAGGCCTCTCGCTGCGCAAATTTCACCAGGAAAAAATCTTTCAATTTTATTACTGGTGTACGTGAGCAGGGGGTCTCCGGCGCAGCATCGCGTTGGTTTGAGGTCCGGTGACCCCCTGCTTCCCGAGATACAGGCCTCACGTCACGTGATCGGGACATTTACATGCATAGGAGATACCGGCACCCCATAACGGGGCCTGTATCTAGGGAAGCAGGGGGTCCCCAGACCCCAAATCAACAAGGTTCTGCTCCGGAGATCCCCTACTACAATACACTAGTAATACAATTAAAATTAAAATATTTAATAACCAATGTAAGGATGTGTATACATATATATGAGGGTTCCGCGCTGTCACTAACAAAGGAAGCGCCATACTGTTCTTTTGCCAGTAAGGTCACTGAGTGAATAGTCAGGCTGCGCATGCGCGAGGGAAGCGCGCGAAAGGCAACCAATCTGGAGGGACTTTGGGGGTTGCACTCTGAACTCTGAACTGTGGGAGAGTCAGCTGAGGCTGAGGACCAATAGGGTGCGAGACTCTGGATAGAGAGACAGGATGCGTGTGGGCGGTGGGAGACACGAGTGAGAGGTGAAGGTGGAAGGTGGCGGAACCTCGTGTGCGTGAGCGGAGGGTCAGTGACCCTTCCGCTTAGGTGAGAGACATTCCCCAGCCCCGAGGAGCATTACCCCTGTCATCGTAGGGTGCCGCTTTTGTAGGGACGGCCGTAGCAGTTAGGGACGTATCCCTTTAGTGCGGGTTCAGCTGCGGAGTTGCGGACGCCATCTTGGTCTGGAGAACAGACCGCACAGCATAGCGGAGTGTCGGCGCAAGGCTGGAGCAACACTACGGACCCTGTGTGAAGTGGTGTGGTCACCGCAGTGACCGGAAGGTATCGTTAGTCAACAAGTGCACCTACACCGGTCATCAGGCGCTGATCCCGCCTCCCACTAACTAATTGGGGGCACCAGTGTGCCATCATACTATTCTATACAGATAATAGTTACAGGACATACTCCTTGGGAGAGTGGCAGAGCCACCTGTGTACAGAACATTATTCCTAGCAAGGTGTGGCCGAGCCACTGTGTGTGTGTTACGTTATGTTATGTAGAGTATAAGGGTCTTATACATGTCATGTATACTCTGCAAGCTTCCATTAGTTAATCTCAATAGTAAAAGGTTGCCTGTTGCACAATACCGTTGTTATGTTTCTTGCTCAGGGTAGATTCTCTAATATGGGGATCCTGGGTAAGTGGAGGCGGTGCACCATGATAAGTAAGGGTATGATCCCAGGCTCCCCAACAGCGGAGGCTCAGAGCTCCTGAAGCCACAGGTATATACAACACCAGTAGTTCCTTTAAAGCAGGGATTCACAAAAAGGGCTACATTTGGAGGCGCTGCTGAGATACTCAGACCTGGGGTGCCCCCACATTTTTTTCTATTGTGCAACCAACCCACATCATGTCGGTGCCCTCGGCGCCCGATGTGCGCAAGTGGGCCCAGCGGCGCGGGGTTCCCTTGAATCGTGCTTTCGCGCTGGGCCATGTCCCCGCCACGATCTCGCTAGGTACAGTGACCGAGCAGGTCCGCAAGCTTCCGCTCCTGGACAATGCCCAAGTACAAGACCACTTCTATGACCGCGACCAGGCCTGTATGCCAGACCGCGACCAGACCACTATGCCACTGAACAAGATATATGCCCCGAGGCCTTGCCCCGTATACTACTGCTGCCCGAGGCCCCAGGGGTGCGCTGCCCCATAGTCCAGGTGGACACCTCTGCGCCCCTGGCCACTTCCACCCCACAGAGAGAGTACACAACCACAGTAGGTGCCGCGACTGGGGGCCCAGACCACTCCCCTGACCGTGATCTGCAACCTCGCTGGCCGGCAGCTCTGAACCTAGGCTCCTCGTCCACCCCGCCCGGCCTGCGGTCTGGCCTCAACCGACTTAGCCTATCGAGACTGGACACTTACCCCGCAGTCGGGGATAGCGTACCGGGAGACACCTCTATCCCCGCGATAGCAGCCGCTCTCCACAACACAACCCAGTCGCTCCAGTATAGGAAGTTAAAGGCCTTCTCCGGTGAGAAACCCATGCCCCAAGGGGAAGTAGGGATAGAGGACTGGTTGGACCATACAGAACAGGTGCTGCCTGAATGGACCTGCACGGACGCGGTCCGAAGACAATGCATCGTTGAGTGCTTACGGCCCCCCGCGTCCCACATGGTGCACTACTACCGAGATGACAACCCGGAGGCTGATGCAGCAGATCTCATCTACTGCCTGACAAAGGCGTATGGGGCTCCGGTGGACACTTATGCGTTGATGGCCAAGTTCCACGCGTTAGCCCAGAAGGAAGGGGAAATGGTATCCGACTTCCTCAGGCGACTACACCTGGACTTATGGAATCTGGTGAGGAAGGGCGTGTTGCCAAGGATAGAAGCCAATGGACTGCGCACCACTCAGCTGTTGAGGGGGCTCCTGCCCCTACACCCCGTGTCGGTGCGGGTCAGTAGCTGCCTAACGCCCGGGCAAGCCTTATCGTTTCACGACCTAATGGATCGGGTCCAAGGGCACGAGACGGTGTTGTTAGGACGTGACCTGGCCCCTGGGAAAAAGGCCCCTGGCCGGGGGTAAGGAAGTCAAGAAAGTGGAACCCAAGGCCGACGTGCCCGAGCCTGGGGACCCCGACCCCGAGGATGCCAGCACACTAGTGACGCCCCGGCCTCGTCTCCCGACCGGGCGAAGTTCACCAACCGGGAGAAGCGAGAGTTACATCAGCCAAATGCAGTGCTATGCATGTGGAAAGAGGGGACATCTGCGTGCCCGTTGCCCCACCTTACGGAAAACGGCGTCCCGGCCCGCGCAGTCGATGCTGTGCAAGACCCTGGAGGATGGAGAGGCGTCGCCGCCATCCCCAAGCAGCCGAATCGGCCCCGCCGCCATTATTCGGGTAGTTATCGAAGGCATCTACGCCGCCGCATTGCTGGACACGGGATCTCAGGTGACCATCGTATATCGGCCCTTCTACGATCAACACCTACATCGATTACCGTTACTCTCTGCGGATGCCTTGCGGCTGAGGGGATTGAGTCATGAGGATTACCCCATAGACGGCGTAGTAAAGGTGCAGTTAGACATCCCCCAACTGAACACTGGTAAACATCATCCCATGGAAGTGGAGGCCTTAGTGTGCCCTGAACCTCAGGATCACCCCAGCGCTCCGATCATCTTGGGTACTAACGCTGACATTGTGCGTTCGGTGTTCCGCATGTATTTGCAAGAGGCGGGAGAAGCCCCGCTGCTGGCCCTAGCCGCCTGCCCCGCTCTCCAAGAGGTCTGCGGCAAAATCGCGACTGAAGAAGAGCATGGAATGCTCTATAGTCAAGAGTGGGGACTGACTCAAATTCCCCCAGGGGAAGGAAGAATGATGGTCGCCGCATGTCACTACCCGGGCCGACGCCCGGAGGATCAGCTCTTCTCCCTTGAAAGTGTGGCCCAGGATGAGCACCGGCTGGGCTACGAGGTGTTGGCCTCCGTCAAGAAGTGGCCTGGAAAAATCCCTGAGCGCACCTGGGTATACGTGCAGAATATCTCCCCATATCCCATGAGCATTGATCGGCGCCAGCCGCTGGGCAGAATATACCCCGTGACCCCCGAAGAGAAGGGCGTAACGGGGCGACCCCATAACTATGGTCATACCTCCAGATTCCGGCTAGAATTCGACTTTGGGGATTCTCCGCTCCCCGAGGAATGGAGGGAAAGGCTGCAGATCGAGTTACAAAAGCGCCAACATGTGTTCTCCACCAGTGACATGGATGTGGGGTGCAGCCACAGTGCCCGCCACACCATCCGAATGAGTGATGCTACTCCCTTCCGGGAACGTTCTCGACGGCTCGCACCACGGGACGTAGACGAAGTGAGAAGGTTACTCGCCGAAATGGAGAGGGCTGGGATCGTGCAAGGATCCCGAAGTCCTTACGCATCGCCCATCGTGGTAGTCCGCAAAAAGAACGGGACCGTACGCCTATGCGTGTACTACAGAACCCTAAATACCCGCACCATTCCCGATCAATACACGCTGCCCCGAATCGAAGATCTACTGAACGCTCTGACGGGAAGTACATGGTTCAGCGTACTCGATCTCAGGTCAGGGTATTACCAGGTACCCATGGGCCAGGAGGACCAAGAAAAGACGGCCTTCATCTGCCCACTAGGGTTTTATCAGTTCACCCGCATGCCGCAAGGGATCTGTGGGGCACCCGCCACGTTCCAACGATTAATGGAAAAGACTCTCGGAGACCTGAACCCGCAAGAATGCTTGGTGTACCTGGATGACATTATAGTGTTCGGGCGAACTCTAGAAGAACACTCCGAGAGACTAATGAAGGTACTGGATAGACTTCAGGAGGAGGGCCTCAAACTGTCTCTGGACAAATGTAAATTCTGTCGGTCCTCCGTGACGTATGTGGGCCACATCGTATCGGCCGAAGGGATGTCCACCGACCCCGGGAAGATAGAAGCGGTAGTGAACTGGCCTAGGCCTCAGAATATTCAGGAGTTACGGTCGTTCTTGGGATTTTGTGGCTATTACCGGCGGTTTGTGGAAGGCTACTCTAGCAAAGCCAAGCTGTTGAACGATCTTCTAAAGGTATATCCAGGAGAAACCGAGAGAAAGGGAGTCACGGCGCAGACGCCCTTTGGGGAGAAATGGACCCCAGAATGTGAGCAGGCCTTCCTGAACTTAAAGACTAGCCTCACTCAGGCTCCGGTCTTGGCCTATGCGGATCCAGAACGGGAATATGTCCTACATGTCGATGCTAGCCTTAGCGGGCTGGGAGCGGTATTGCATCATAAGTATGAGACAGGGCTACGTCCGGTGGCCTATGCGAGCCGAAGCTTGACACTTAGTGAGCAGAACTATCCGGTCCATAAACTGGAATTCTTGGCCCTAAAATGGGCCGTGGTGGACAAGCTGCACGACTACCTGTATGGGGTACAGTTCGAAGTACGCACGGACAACAACCCCATGACATATATAAATACGTCCGCCAAATTGGACGCCACGGGACACCGTTGGTTAGCTGCCCTGGCCAACTACAGGTTCAACCTTAAATACAAACCCGGACCCACCAACATAGGTGCCGACACCCTGTCTCGTCGACCTGGCCTTCAATCTACCCCTGATGAAGAAGTATGGGAAGAAATACCGGGTCCCGGGATTCGTGCTCTCTGCTCCGTGGCTGCGGTAGTCGACAACCAGGTAGCATTCTCGGAATTACAGGTGGCTGACTCTTTGGGATGCCACTCGCGAGCCATCCCTCGGGCCTATCAAGGTCGAGAAGGGGTGAATATCACGGAAGATAATATCATCTCGTGGAGGGATCTAGTGCATTACCAAACTCAAGACCCCATAGTGGAGCTGGCCCGTCAAGCGGTACAACAAGATAACCCTTCTATACTGAAGCAAGCCCCCAAAAACTTGGTGAAACTCCTGTTGAATGAGTTTGGGAAGTTCGAAATGGACAATTGTTTGTTATATCGGGTGATACCATATCATAACCATCCCGATCGGCGTCAGCTGTTTCTACCGGAACGCTTGAGGACCCTAGTCCTTCGGGCCCTTCACGATGACCATGGCCACCTGGGCATTGATGAGACATTTGGGCTACTACAGGATAGGTTCTACTGGCCTAGAATGAGGGAGTCTGTGGAGCAGCATTGTCGAAGGTGTAATCGCTGCTTACAAAGGAAGACACTGCCCACCAGGGCGGCCCCCATGGCACACTTGAAAAGTTCGGGCCCCATGGATCTGGTGTGTATGGACTTTCTCTGTATCGAGCCCGACAGTCGGGGCGTTAGTAATGTTCTCGTGATCACTGACCACTACACCAGGTACGCCCAAGCGTTCCCTACGAAAGATCAGAAGGCCGTAACGGTGGCCCGAGTACTGTGGGAGAAGTATTTCATTCATTATGGATTACCAAATCGTCTTCACTCTGATCAAGGCAGGGACTTTGAGAGTACACTGATAAAGGAATTGCTCACACTACTGAACATTGCCAAGTCACGTACTACCCCGTACCACCCCGAAGGGGATGCTTTACCCGAACGGTTCAATCGCACCTTGTTAGATATTTTAGGAACTCTGACAAGCCCACAAAAGACGGAGTGGAGTAAGCACGTCGAGGCGTTGGTACATGCGTATAATTGTACCCGGCATGAGTCCACCGGGTACACCCCGTACTTTTTGATGTTCGGAAGAGAAGCCCGGTTACCGGTGGATGTGCGACTGCGGATATCTACCGATGGGGTATCCAACAGAACGCATTTTCGATATGTACAGCGGCTAAGGGACAGTTTACAGCAGGCCTATAAATTGGCTGAACGAACGGCAGCGCAATTGAATGCGGGAAATAAAAGACGCTACGATCACAAAGTACGTCACAAGGAGATTCACCCCGGAGATGCGGTCCTTTTACGCAACTTAGGTGTTCCTGGGAAACATAAATTGGCGGACCGGTGGCGGGAAGGTGTGTACGAGGTGGAGTCACAGATGCCTTGCCTTCCTGTGTATCGGATCAAGGACTCCGAAGGCCGCGTAAAAGTGTGGCATAGGAATCACCTACTTCCCATACCTCAAGTAGGGACCGACGAGTTGGAATTACCCGCTACGCCAATAGATGGAGAAGTTGAAAACCCAGAGGATGGCCTAGAGACTGTAAAATTTGCCACCTCTGATGATCCGATGGAAGGAACCTCTCAAAGGGGCCTTCCGGCCGCGGGGGCATCTCCCGAAGGAGCCACGGGTAAAGAGCCTCTTGGCCCGAACATCGACAATCTGACTCCAGTGAGTCAGTCCCTAGATCCACAAAGCCCATGTTTCACACCCCAGAGAGACTGTACTAATGCTGAAAACCCCTCAAGGGTAGAGGTGGAAACACCAGTTGAGACTGGATACTCTGCAGAGGAAGCAGAGGAGAATCAACCTCGGCGAAGTCAAAGAACCAGTCAGCCTCCCATGCGAATGGCATACGATCAATTTGGGGCACCCCATTATGAGGCTCAGCAGTGGGCTCGGCATAGAATGCAAGCTATGGTGGTACTGTTCAACGAAATGTGTAACCTAATCTAGGAAAGAGAGGGCTGTGTAAATAAGTTCATATATATGTTGTTTAGGTAGTCCAGCGGGGACGTTGGATTCTGGAGAGGGGAGAATGTAAGGATGTGTATACATATATATGAGGGTTCCGCGCTGTCACTAACAAAGGAAGCGCCATACTGTTCTTTTGCCAGTAAGGTCACTGAGTGAATAGTCAGGCTGCGCATGCGCGAGGGAAGCGCGCGAAAGGCAACCAATCTGGAGGGACTTTGGGGATTGCACTCTGAACTCTGAACTGTGGGAGAGTCAGCTGAGGCTGAGGACCAATAGGGTGCGAGACTCTGGATAGAGAGACAGGATGCGTGTGGGCGGTGGGAGACATGAGTGAGAGGTGAAGGAGGAAGGTGGCGGAACCTCGTGTGCGTGAGCGGAGGGTCAGTGACCCTTCCGCTTAGGTGAGAGACATTCCCCAGCCCCGAGGAGCATTACCCCTGTCATCGTAGGGTGCCGCTTTTGTAGGGACGGCCGTAGCAGTTAGGGACGTATCCCTTTAGTGCGGGTTCAGCTGCGGAATTGCGGACGCCATCTTGGTCTGGAGAACAGACCGCACAGCATAGCGGAGTGTCGGCGCAAGGCTGGAGCAACACTAGGGACCCTGTGTGAAGTGGTGTGGTCACCGCAGTGACCGGAAGGTATCGTTAGTCAACAAGTGCACCTACACCGGTCATCAGGCGCTGATCCCGCCTCCCACTAACTAATTGGGGGCACCAGTGTGCCATCATACTATTCTATACAGATAATAGTTACAGGACATACTCCTTGGGAGAGTGGCAGAGCCACCTGTGTACAGAACATTATTCCTAGCAAGGTGTGGCCGAGCCACTGTGTGTGTGTTACGTTATGTTATGTAGAGTATAAGGGTCTTATACATGTCATGTATACTCTGCAAGCTTCCATTAGTTAATCTCAATAGTAAAAGGTTGCCTGTTGCACAATACCGTTGTTATGTTTCTTGCTCAGGGTAGATTCTCTAATATGGGGATCCTGGGTAAGTGGAGGCGCTGCACCATGATAAGTAAGGGTATGACCCCAGGCTCCCCAACAGCGGAGGCTCAGAGCTCCTGAAGCCACAGGTATATACAACACCAGTAGTTCCTTTAAAGCAGGGATTCACAAAAAGGGCTACACCACCAAAACACAACCCACCCCCAGTACCCCCACATAAAACCATATTTTATTTTTTTACACACAGGCTTAATACCACAGGCGGCGGGGGTCCCCAGGTGCATTTTTCAGTCATCTGATTCATGCCGGGGGTCTCCGGTGCTGATATTAATGGATATCAGCTCCGGAGACCCCGGCATCAATACGGTGCAGGAAAAATGCCTGATTCTTTCAAAGCCCCGTCTCGCCACTCATCGGCATCTTCTCACTACCTTCTTGACAACTTTTTGTGGCGAGGCGATTTGGAGAGAAAATCTCTATTCTAGAGTGGCGACCAGCTGCGACAAGCTGATCGGGGCTACTAGAATACAGGGGGTTTGAAAAACTGCCGATGAGCGGCGAAAAGTGGCTTATCGCCGAGCGATTGGCGATTTTTTTCTCCGGCAAAAAAAACAGCGATTTTTGCTCTTATTGCCAGTTAGGGGGCTTATCGCTGCTTATAGCATGAGGCCCATAGACTGGGGAAATGAGATTAGCATTACAACAAAAGGAAACAGGTTTTTGGGGTGCTTAAAGATAATTACATGACCAAAATGATTGAGGAACCAACCAGGAGAGGGGCAACACTGGATTTGGTAATATCAAACAGTCCGGGAACATTTGGGTTACAGTGATCACAACATGATCTCATTTGTAATAAATATTTGGGTTCAACAAAGACTTCAAACTATAGAAAGGCAGATTTTAATAAACTGAGGTCTTATCTACAAAGTATAAACTGGGATTATGTTTTTGCAGGGAAAATGTTGAAGATAAATGGGCAGTCTTTAAAACATTGTTAGAAAAGCACACTTATCAGTAATAAATGGGTAATACATGTAAAAGAAATAAGTCTAAACCAATGTGGCTAAATAAACAGATGGGGGGGGGGGGGGGAATTGAAAAGAGGAGGCAGGCATTTAGATTCTTAAAATCAGAAGGGTCAGAGACATCGTATCAGAATTATAAGCAATGTAACAAAAATTGCAAAAGGGCAATCAAATTAGCAAAAATCGATAATGAATAAAGGATTGCAATAGAAAGTAAGATCAACCTGAAACAGTTCTTTAAGTACCTTATTAACAAACAAAAAAAATAGAAAAGAAAATACAGGACCCTTTTAGTGTGAGATGGGCAGATAATTGGAGATAACGAAAAAGCAGAGGTATTAAACACATTCTTTGCATCTGTGTTTTCCAGGGATAGACCAATGCCAGATTTTTTACCAGAATACTAATTAGTTTATCTCCTTTAACGGTTTCAAAATGAGTTATAGCTAAAACATGGAACCACACTACTGTCCCCAACAAAATCAGAGACATTTGCAAAATGGAGAAAAAAAAACTTACCAGCTTAGTCAAACATACAGTCCCAAAATTGTAAGGTCTTGTCTCCTTGGTTTACATTCAGTATACCAGCTATCATTTGGATCTCTTTATGTTCCTGCATTCACTAATCTGAATGTGGACATCATGGCCTTCGCCACCCTTTCTTTTCTCCTTTCCTCTTCACCTACTGAATGTATGACCCATAATTACATATAGTTATGTTCTGAACGTGTCCCCCTTCTCCTCTCATAATATAATTTTGAGTGTCAATAAAAATAACTTTAAAAAAAAAAATATGTTTTTTTTAAAATGTGTCTCTGCTTAGGCTTTTTAAACTATTTTTTTGTATTAAGTATTAGGTGGGAAACAAGGGGTCTCGGGAACTGAACCACATACATTTCTGTACCAGGGATCCCCTGCTTCCCGAGATATTAACCTCCATAGGTCATGTCGGTAGCAGCCCCGACTGGCCGAGCATTGTGGCAATTTAAAGGTAGGTCCCTTGTCACGCGGGCTAATAGGAAGCTGGGACATCATCCATCACAGATTCTTATTGGCCCACACGACACAGAAGCTTTTAAACATGCATGGGATACCTGCAGCACCTATAGAGGTAAGTATCTCTGGAAGCAGGGGGTCCCTGTACCTGACATAAATGCTCAGGAGACCCCATGATTCCCACCTTGGTGGGGGGGAAGAGGACAAAAGGCTTCTTTAATAACCACTGTGTACAGTTATAAGCACAATGTTTTGGGGGATAATCTCTTTAGTCAGATGCTCTATCCTTATGAACTCACGTTCAAGAGATATTGAATATTGTTGGTATATCAGATATCAGATATACAGCAGCATTGAGAATCCTCATTGTGTTTCTGCTGAGACTGATGAGAAGCTTCTGTTACGTACATTGGATTTACTCTATCACTTTGCCGAGTGCAGTTGCTGCATTTGCTTCTTGCTGTCAATTACAGTATATGGTTTATGGTCATGGTTAAAATATAATGTATAAACCCAACTACTGTAGCATGTGCTCAATAGATAATGAGTTGTGAAGTGCTTGTCTTATGTTTAATTATCTAGGTGTATAGGTTGTCTTTAATGCTACCCACAAATTATGCACATTTTTATAATTGGTACTTAAAGTGACAAGAGACTAGTGGTGATAAACTAATAGCTTATTGTATTACGTCAGATGTATTTTGATTTCTGCAAAGAGAAAGCTGTGTATTGCACAATTAAAACCTTCACCAAACAGATCAGGTGTTTTCACTAACAGATTTAATGCATCTGATTACTTTAAGCACCGCTGCATAACTGTTTGTGAGGGCCAAGCCCCTTAAAATGCCACGACCTTTCCAAATAAGTAAAGATTCTGCTCTTACGTGGCATTTTATACACACTAATGAGGTTGCAGAAACAATGAAAGATGTCCTTCAACTCCTACGTGTATTGCTACATGTTAATTTTCTGAAACATGTGTTTTAATTGAATGTTTCCTCAAAACAATGACATATCTAGTTGAAGTGGAAACAGAAGATTACAAGTTAATTGGATTGTGAGTAACTTCGTACATAAATACTGTAAGTATTAAATCCGGAACATAACCCTAACTTGTGCAGCATTCTCTGTTAAACAAAATACCATAAATATCCCCTGCTCCTAATTTGGACATACCAGCTTTATGGCCAAATAAGATTATTGGCTGGAGAAAGTTATTAATGTAAGATTGTTTATGATATAGACAAAACTATTTCTATGTTGCAATGGCCATGAAAGGCACGCCTTTCAAAAATCTACATTCCTATAAACTGCGCTTTATTACTACATCATAAAAATATCATAGTATTGTATTTATTAAAATAGTGGCAAAAGTAAAAGAATCACAGTCGTCCGTGATTCAATCAGCATAAAAAACAATGGCTAGACAGTGGTGTAATCAGCATAAACGACGTTATTCAGCATTGTCTGTGCTTCTCCGGAATCTTCCATCACTGTGTGAAACACCCCAGTCCTTCCGCGCTATGTGTTGTGCATCTTGACGTCACACAGGTCTGAGTTCCAGAGAATACTTCCTCTCACTCGCGCACTCGCTCAAAAGATCCTCTCACCGTTACAGCCGTTTCCGCGGCATACCTCCCTTCCTCAAACAATAATGGCCAAAAGATAACTACCCCTACACTTTTCGAGGTAACCCAATTACGAACCTACTTTTAGATTGCTGCTCAAAAGTAGGTTCACTGTTTATGTTCTAATATCCCATTTATTTTACAGTGTTTTGTACAACTAAAATTGTTTTTATATTCCATAATATATTCATTCTTCTGCTATGTTCTGTGGTTATCTCTTCCATTATGGTATTCATTGTACTTAGCTCCTGCTATCAGTACTCTTATACATTATCATACACTGGACAGCGATGTTTTTTCACACGAGTACAGTACATACTGAACTTAGCTACTATGACATAGGTGTGGGGAGTGCATTTAATTTGGGAACTTTTGGTGTCTCACCCTCCACCAGGAGGTGAGAGACATTGTTCGCTTGTGTATAGCCCTTCCCCTAGTGCACCCACCCTAGCCTTTCCTTTAGGTGTGCGCGTATCTCTTTTGTTGTTACTTATATAGTTGTAGGCATTTATTCCCTTTCCCCCCCCCCCATTTGTAGCCTGGGGTTAAGTCTTAGGAGCTTGTAGAACTTGTTGCTTTTTATCTATGTTAAAGCCAGTTAGTACCTAGCTGCATTACTACACCATAAAAGACCACGGAGAAGGAGTTGAGTATTTGTATCACCTTATTTTTAAGATGGTGAACCTAGGGAACCTGGTTTGAATCCCAATGCTTTGAATCCCACTTTAAATTGAACTTTTTGGGTGTAATTTGTGACATCTTTACTACCTGTGTGCTTAAAGCAAATAGCTGACATTGGCTTTCATGGTTGTTTGTAAGTAAGCTGGTAATGAGCATTCAGAGAGGACTATGATGCACAAAACACCTGTTGTTAGCCCAGTTTGCCAACTCACAATAGATGGACTTATGTAGTAAGTAACATATTGCACATTGCACATTGTTCTATGTAATGTACTGTGGCATTGGAAGAAAACTGTGTGCATACTGCTGTAGCGCTCCTTCCCCCGTTCCCCTCCCCCCTGGGAGATTGGCTGGCTACCAGGTGTGGTTTTGTGCATGGTACCTGTAGGATGCAGGAGATCGGAGGGCCCGCGATGTTGTGGGAATATCAGGACAGTCTTTTGGATGTCCAGGCTTCATTCCTCTCTTGGTGCAAGCGTCTCCATCCACTGCAGGCTCCAGCGTGGCTGGAGACAGTCCCCACAGTGGAACTCATCATTCATACTCCCCCCCCAATAAAGTGTAGACTTAGGCAGGCAGTATATGTAAAACAGGGCCTTCTTTATTCACATCCACTGCAGATGGTAATACAGCGAATGCATTCATCAGTCACAGGCCCCCGCTTCTGTATGGTACCTGGGCCAGATATCAACCTTGAGGCCTGGGGTTTCTCTTCAGCCTCCTGAGGCGGCTGAGGGCACGTCTCAATCCAAAGAGGGAGAGACTCAGACTGACTATAATTTAGAACTGCCTCTTCCTTAGTGCAGAAGGGGAGGGCACAAGGTCTGCACCCGGATTGGACAACACACTGACCCTGTCACACCTCCACTCCTGCCACTCAAGGAAGCTGCAAGAGGAGGGGTAAACCCAAGATAGAGGGCCTGACACAGGCTGCATCTATCAGGACTGTCGTGACAGAAAGGGCAGACTGGTAGTAACCAGGCATGGCTACACTGCAATATACACAATTAATTATGTATTATTCTCTCACATAGCTATCATCTCTTCACCATTCTCTCATATTTTCCTTTCCCTCTCTTATCTATGGCTACGTTTAAGGGAATACAGGAGCCAGGTCAGAGAAAAGCAAATTAGCTTGGCTTTTCATGGATATAATGGCTAGAAAAATTGACAGTATTTTCTTGAAAAACACTGCCTAGAACAGGGTGTACAAACTGGGGGGCATTTCTGGGGGGGGAGGCGCGCAAACAGAGGCCCCGTGCTCTTCCCCACAACATTTAAATTAAATGCCGACGGAGCATGCAAGGCCTCTGTATGTCCCTTACCTTCTCTCTGGCGGCTTCTGGTGACACGTCGCCATGACAACGCGGAGTCAAATGATGCCGTGGGGTCAAATGGCAACGCATTGCCATGGCAACGCGACGTTACATGACATTGTGATGTCAAATGATGCACCCGATGCAGGAGAATAGGTAAGGGGAGGGGGGGAGCATGAACAGGGGGATGCAAACAAAAAAATTGCCCAACTCTAGCACACAACTGCAGAACAATGTAAAAGATTTTGGGACCCCCTTAAAACATTGTTGTGATTTATGAGGAAACCCAGAATAATTATCCTATGTACATTAAGTACTACTGCTGTATTTGGGCCCACATTTTATAAATGTATTAACATGGTTTCTATATTATAGATAGTTTATAACATTGTAGTATACAGCAGCGGTGCGCAAATTGGGGAGATTTTTCTGGGGGGGCGTGGCATTATAGGAGCCCCGCGCTCTTCCCCCATTTAAATTAAATGCCGGTGGAACGCGTGAGGCCCCTGCAACTCTAAACTTACCTTGTCTCTGCCGGCGTCAGGACTTGTGTCCATGGCAACGCGGCGTCAAATGACGCCACGTGGTCATGTGACGTGACGTCACACGTATTAAATGATGTCATGGGTCACATGACGAGACATCACATGACCCCGCAGCATCATTTGACGCCGCGCGAGGTAAGGGGGGGGCGCACCACCGGAGCAGAAGAGGTGAAGGGGAGCGCAGCAAAAAAAGTTTGCGCGCCCCTGGTATACAGTACCATGCAATAACATTATTGAATGACTAATTCTTAAATTAAAAATATATTGCAAAAAAATCCAATTTTTCTCAGGGACGCCCTGGTAACCTATGATAAAATCTCAGGTTCCCACAGAACAAGGTTGAAAACCACGTCTAGCACTTAATGAGGGAATTCAAGCGTCAATTTAAAAACAAACATGATTTAATATGTGCAGCTTTTTATTACCTTTATTGAAAACGAATTACCTAGTCTGTTGATTGATTATTTCTCCTGTGAACGATCAGGAATGTCCTGCTTTCCAGGGTTCACTAAATGGCCGCCTTTCAGTTTCAATCAATCCTTCAGTCATTGTAACTCAGCATGGAGAATGGATCATCAGGAAGTGCATACCATGTGGGAAAATAAAAGAGAAAAAGTGCTTTTTGTGCAATATTGTGCAAACAGTGTTGTGGAAAGTTGCTAGCACAGAATGTATACACATGATACTCACAAACGTGAGGTGGAGTATAGGCACATAAAGGTATCTTTATGGACTGACTTCAGTCTCTGGTGCAAAGATACCTTTATGTGCCTATACTCCACCTCACGTTTGTGAGTATCCTGTGTATACATTCTGTGCTAGCAACTTTCCACAACACTGTTTGCACAATATTGCACAAAAAGCACTTTTTCTCTTTTATTTTCCCACATGGTATGCGCTTCCTGATGATCCATTCTCCATGTTCAATGAGGATTGAGAAAGCAATCCTACACCAGGTTACAGCTGCAATCGACCATTGTGTTTGTATAAGTATCATTTTTATCACTATTGTATTGATTATATCACTGTCATTATAAATGTATATGAGCGCCACTTTTGGTTAGTCACTTCACATACATTGTAACTCAGCAGCCACAATGTATTCTTGTAAGGTAACATTATCTATTTTTACAGTTTGTAGCTCAAACTGCTGAAAATATTGGCAACAAATGATCACAAACTGGAAAGTGTTGCAACGATCTTACACTGCTGGGGGGAGTGTGTTAAAACCTGCTGTAGAAATCAAAGGATGCTCCGCATGTTAAAACTCATAAAAATCGCATTAAGAGTTGAATTTAAAAAAAAATTATGTAGTAAGAATTATGTAATAATACAGAACCGGTTTAAAAAACAAAACAAAAACACATGGTCTTCCAGTAAGGCGCCAGGGCAATAAGACGTGCAGTGATAGCTGGTTCTCAAGGAGAAGTTTGATACAAAACTGCAAAACTAAAACCCCCGAAATGTACAACTCTTCTGGTAATATTAAGAATCACCGGTATATGGGAAAAGTCGTCTAAAAAATGGCATTATGGCTCCCAGGCAACAAAAACCTGATAAAGGGTATAAGAGGAAAGTCAACTCTAAGATGGTCGACAGCCAGGAGGCAAGAGACTCAGACCATGAAGCTATGTGAGTAGAACCAGGTAACTCCCTTCCCCAAAATCAGATAATCGACCTCGACGCCATAGCGAAAGCAGTCGCTAAGGAATTGTCCGTTTGAAAGCTGAACTCACCATGCACACGTCCAGGGTGAAGGATGCCGAGACCCGAGTGAGCACGTTGGAGGATGACTTAGGCTCTGTGCAGTAGACAGTGGTAGACCTACAACAAAAGAACAAGATGCCAGAGGAAAAGCTAGATGACTTGGAAAATCGGTCAAGAAGAAATAATATACATATCATAAGGGTCCCATAATCCCTGAAGCAGAACGAGCTCATGGATTTCTGTGATAAGTGTGTCCCAGAAAACCTGGCATACAGGCTGGGGAAGGCCCAATAAAAGTTGAAAGAGTACACCAGCTGAGACAAGCAAGAGCAGGTTAGAACATAAAATCAAGGCCCATTGTAGCCAAAATCCTGATTTTTTAATTTTTTTTTATAGCATACATTTTTTATTGGTCCCATACACAGATGTCAACATACATTGCTTCCAGCCAATATATATACCTTAGTCTGTTCATGAAACCATTTTCTAATCATATCATAACGGTAACATCATAAAAAAGTGAGCGTTAACAAATAAAAAAGGTAAATGACACATTGGGGATAAGACAGGGGGGGTAAGGGTGGGTATGGGAGGCCGCCGGAACTTCCATGATGCTTGTAGGTGAACAACAGGCTCAGCCGGTCCAAGCTGCGTGTATGAGAGATCCTCTTGGTTCCTGCAGCGTAACTAGTTTCTTTGTTTCTGGGCCCATTACTGCCTGTGTAGTCCAACACCATCAAAGGAGAACGCACTTGTACCTATCAGAGCCAAATTGTGACCCTCTCTACCCCAGGGATGTCTGTCTGTGCCAACCAGGGTGACCAGACTTTAAGGAAATTTGCGCCAGTATCATTAACTAAACTCGTCAATTGTTCCACCTGGCATATATACCAAATCTTGTGCCGAATCTTTGTAATTGAAGGAATTGTGTTCTGTTTCCATATTGCTGCGATCTCCCCTCTCACCGCTATAGCGAAGTGCGCTATAAGTTTGTTCATGCGTTTGGATAGACCCTCCACTGATCTGTTCAGTAAGAATAGTCAGGGGTTGAGCGGAATTTGGATGCCAAGGATCCTTATAAGCCAATCTCGTATACTGTTCCAAATCTGGGCTACATGGGGACAGGACAATAGCATATGTAACAAGTCTGCCTGCTCTCCACATTGCTTGGGACACAATGGGGAGTAACCTGGCAGGAATTTAGATAGTTTAAGCGGGGTGAGGTACCACCTCATTAGAACCTTATATGCGTTCTCCTTTAATGTCGTGCATATAGAACTCTTTGCCGTGGCTTCCACTATTTTTGACCAGGTCTCTGTGTCTAGTGCCTCTCCGAGATTCGTTTCCACTGTATCATGTATTGTAATTTTTCTGTAACCTCGGAGCCAGAACCGATCACTTCCCTGTACATCTGCGATGTAAGTCCCTTAGTGTTTGTCCCATTCCGACAGCGCTTTTCAAAATTGGTCAAGTTTAACTTTGGGTTTACCTTGTGATAGAACGCTCTGATCTGGAGATACTTATAAAAGTCTGTTTGGGGTATAGATTTATCAGCTCTAATTTGTTGAAATGTTTGGATGCCCCTACGGCCCTCCAAATCCTTTAGTCTAATAATTCCTTTCTGTTTCCAGTTAGAAAAATCAGCGCTATTTAAGCCTGGAGCAAATAACGGGTTGCCCCAAAGTGGGGTCATCAGCGAATTCTTGGATGTCAGTGAGCACTTGAATTTTGTCGCATCCCTGATGGAGAACGAATTCGCTACTGAGGAGAGCGGCCCTGTGGCATTCCTTCTTGCCTTTTGGGGAAGCCAAATCATGTTGCTTAATTCAAATGGGGAATAAGCTTCTTTTTCCAATGCAACCCATCTTTTCGATTGCGGGTCATAGTGCCATTGGACAATTTGGCATAATTGAGCCGCCTTATAGTAGTGTAACAAGCTAAGTACCGCTAGACCCCCATTACCCACCTGCCTCGTCAGAGTCTGCTTCTTAATTCTGGCCTTCTTACCATTCCAAATAAATTTGGATATTGCAGACTGAAGCGAGAGGAGGTCCTTCAGTCTGAGTGGCACTGGTAGGGTTTGGAAAAGGTATAGAAGGCGAGGTAGCAAATTCATCTTAATACTATAAATTTTACCTATCCATGAGATCCGTTTGTCGGCCCATTTTCCAATGTCCTCTCTTAACGTTTGGATGACTTTTGAGTAGTTTGTGCTATATATACTTTTGTAGTCCCTGGTGATATGAACGCCCAGGTACTTGATATATATTTTTTGCCAATTGAAATTGATCTCTATCAGCTATTCTACCTGTTTAGGAAGGCTGATGTTGAGTGCTTCCGACTTTGCCTGGTTTATTTTGAAACCTGAAATCCTATTGAACCTTCCCAGTAAGTTAAACAGATTAGGTAAAGAAGTGAGGGGTTTTGAGATTGTCAGGAAAACGTCATCCGCATACAGCGCAACCGTATGCTTCTGATTCCCCAACGTGATGCCCTCTATGTCTTTGCTATTGCGGATCTGGGCTGCTAAAGGCTCCATACATAATGCAATAAGAAGGGGGAAAGCGGGCAGCCCTGTCTTGTACCGCTTTTTGATCTGGGTGTATTAGCCTGGGCAGGATGACAGTCAATCTATTGTCCAGCAATTTCGCATATATCTTCACATCTGTGTTTATAAGGGAAATTGGCCTGTAGCTCTTGCAGTCCAACTGATCTTTTCCCTGTTTATCGATTAAGGATATGGACGCTTGGAGCATGTGTTCCGGGAAAGGGGTCCCCGCCAGCACCGCATTAAACATACGGAGGAGGTGGGGAGCCAGTTGTTTAGTACATTTTTTGTAGTATAGATTCGAGAAACCATCAGGCCCCGGGGCTTTAGAGGGTTTTAGATTCATGATGACCTCCGATATCTCCTCTAAGGAGAAATCTCTCCCTAACACTTCTCCCTCCAAGCTGCCCAGCCTGGGAAGGCCCGCGCTCTGAAGGAAATCCTTCATCGCTTTCTTAGTAGGATTATTGTGTGCCACTTTATTCCCGTCGTAAAGCTTTTCATAGAACTTTTTGAATTCCCCCACTATTGTTTTTGGATTGGTGGAGATCCCCCCCCCGATTGCAGTCTAATGGCCTGAATGTTGAAATTTTGGATTCTCTCCTTTAATAGTCTCGCTAGCATGGTATCCAGCTTGTTAGCCTTTTCATAAAATTTCCTCTTTGACCAGCTCAATAATTTCTCTGCCTGGGAGGTTAGAAGGAGGTTCAAAATCCTGAATTTTAATGACAAAATCAAGCTACTAAGAGCTTTCAATGAATCGGAATAACTGCTTTATGAAGGCAAAAGGATCATGCTGTTCCAAGATTATTCCATCACTGTTCCAGAAAAAATAAGAGAATTTCAAAAAGTATGCACAACACTCTTTAAACAGATAAGAAAGTTTGCACCGACATACCCAGCGACGCTGAAGATTTTCACAGACTCTGGCACCAATATATTAATGTCTCACGAAAGGGTGGAGGAGTGCGTGGAAAAAGCCAGATCAAGAGAAGTGGAGCAGGAAAGAAGGGTCCAGAGAGAGAGAGAGAGAAACAGACTGATACAGGCCTACGGAGAGTCTACACAAGACAAGGGAGGCAGATCAGTCAAAAGATTGCACGTGAACTTGAAAACATTTCTGACAGAGTGAAAAGAGGAGGATGAGTATAAAATTTCATTTGCAAAAGACATTTGTTCCCATTTCCTCCCCCTTCCCTGAAATCTAAAGTTTATGATGTTTGGTTGCCTTCTTGCGGCTCATTTTTTTGTGAACTGTTGTACACATATTGAAATATCCAGAGGAAAAGTACTAGATATATGTCCAGGGAGAAAACGGTTTTACTACATTGATACTGAAATCGAAAATGCCATACATTTTCTATAAGGGAAAAGCAAGCACCAGGGATATTCTCCTACAATGGATACCTAATTCTGGGGAGAGAATGGAATGCTATTCAGGGCACATACATGGATAGGTCAGGCACAAAAACAGACATCCGCAAGTCCAACATTCAAACCAGAAATATGACATATCAAAGAAACACTGGGAGTGGTTGGCAGTTGGAGAACACTCAATCCCACTGAAAGAGATAACACCTTTTACTCCAACGTCCATTCCACTTTTTCCAGAATAGATAGCATCCTGGTACTGTAAGTGAATCCTTGCTTAACAAAATCACAGAGACAAAAATAGGGGAGATCATTATTTCAAACCACGCACCATTATTCCTACACATTTATGTCTGAAAGCACTTGTTCCCATTATGTGTTATTTATATTATTTGTATTGATATGATTATTATGTGTATAACTGCTTTGAAGTGCTATGTACATGAATGGCGGTATATAAATAAAGATATACATACTGTGACATAGTCCCAGGATAGTGGGCAGCTTTCTGTCTGATTTATAGAAGAAAGTGCAGACTTAGTATGGAAGTGATCCACTCCACAGATTCACAGTCACTAAAGTCCATACCAGACTTTACAATGGTTCTGGTTTCCCTCACCTGCTCTCCTAATTAAGGAACAGGAATATATTGCAGTGAGGTTTGCTGCTCTATACTCTCTCTTAGGAAACTGCCCTCCAGGATCTAGTTCGGGGTAGAACCCCCCCCCCCACACATACTGCAGCAACTGAGGATCTATTGGGACGCTGTCCCCAACTGACAGTTAAGGACTCAATGTTATCTCTTTGTGTTATTTAAAGTTGGTAAGTGGCTTAGCCAGCCAATATTGCAGATAGGGATATGCATGTGAGTTAGACTTCTGACAGGAGTAGATGTTTCTTTTTATGATTTCTTTTGTTCTTTAAGTGACGGTGTTTAAAATGTTTAGTGTCACTAATGGAGAAATAAACCGCTGAAGGTTGAGGGCTGAGTGCCCCTTGGGTGTATACACGTGCATGTCCCACTTTTCTACAAATTAAACCCTAGAAAATTGAGTCGCGAAAAGCCTGGGCAAACGGCAGCACTACATAAAGGGAGCAGTTTGCCACAATACATACAGAAGTAGGATTATCCAGACAGCGGCCAAACATTTGGAGATTCATAAATCACCTGCCCCAAAATGAGAACATCATAAAATATCTGACAAAAGCTTGGAAAGTATTTGAAATTAACAATAAGGATCATTAACATGAATCCACTTAGCATGTCAAAAACGGAGCGCCTCATATTTCCTCCCAAACCTGGCCCGACTACCGCCTTCCACATTACTGTTGGAAGTACAGCTTAACCCCGTTATAACGCAGTCTTCAGGGTCCACCCGATACGACCGTGTTATAACCGGGATCGCGATTAAAAAATGGCTGCAGCGATCCGGGATTCCACCTTCACCGGAGGGGGAGAGCTGGGATAACTCTCCCAGCTCTCCCTGAAGCTGGCGTCGCAGCGGCACCCCCACGCAGCATTACCCAGCATCTGCAACAGTAGCTGATCTATGTCCTGTGCAGAGAAGCTGTGAGTCTGCGAGAGGGTGGGGGTGGGGGGGGAGGGAGGATCTCACAGAGTTTGGGTCAGGATATCAGTTGTCTGTTTCCTCTGGCCAGGAACCAGCACCCTTCTCTCCTCCTCCCTGGCGGAAGTACAGGGAGGGAGAGGGGAAAGGTGTGTGCATGGGGGGATGGGATGTGCAGGGATGTGATGTGCAGGCAGGGGATGTGATGTGCAAGAAGGGGGGATGTGATGTGCAGGAAGGGGGGATGTGATGTGCAGGGGTCCAGGGTCAACGCCAGAAGAGTAGTCAGGTGTCGTTAGTCGTGATCAGGGATGGAGAGTAACGGAAGGTCAGAGGCAAGCTGGGGTCAGTAATCCAGAGAATGGTCCAAAGTCTAGCCGGGTCGGTACACAGGGAGACAAGCAGCAACAAGATAAAGCAGGACAAAGGAACAAGGCAGGCACAGGGAAGTGGGAACACAAGGTCACCAATGACTATGCTCAGCCAAAGTGTGAATGCACTAGCTGAGCATATATAGCAGGAGGGAACCAATGGGACAGAAGGGAGGAGCAGAGGTGTGTGCACAACGGAGGCAGGGATAGGCTGTGAATGGTGTAGGAGACAGATGAGGGTGATCAGAGTTGACGCGCAGCTGGTGAGCAATGCAGGCTCGTCGTGTGCGCGCCACGTGGGGCGGCCGCGTGTCACAAGCGGAGGGGCGGAGCCAAGCTCCGTGGGATTCCTGAAAGCCCTCCGTGGCCGTGCGCGTTCTGTAAGGTGCACGGGATGTTGCACAGCAGGGGGAAAAGAGGATGCACACCACGGGGGACGTGCCCTGAGAATCCTTGCAGCAAGAAGCTTTGCAGTGGAAGGTAAGGAGGGAGCGCGCCGCAGGGGACGTGTTCCCCGATTCCTTACAGTACCCACCCCTTGAGGAACGGCCTCAGGATGATTCCAATATGGTTGGAGAGGGTAGTTCGCGTGAAACTGTCTTACAAGACTGGGGGCATGAACTTGGTGGCAGGGGATCCAGGACCTCTCTTCAGGTCCAAAGCCTCTCCAGTGAACCAAATATTGGAGAACGCCTCTAGAGTGTCTTGAATCGATAATAGACTGGATTTCATATTCTTCTTGCCCATGGTACACCACAAAATCTTATATATTTTTTTAAAAGGTTAAAGAAAAAAATGTGGGATTTTTGTGCAAATTGATTGAATAATTTGTTACAAATTGTATGATAGTTGTATTAGTCCAATTGCAAATGTTAAGAAACCACTTAAAGTATATATGATACCTTTTTAAACGTATACTTTATTGTGCTAGATGTATTTAAGACAAGCCTATAATAGCAACATCTTGCTAAATGAAAGTCTCCCTTCAGTATAACTAGATATTTACTATGATATGGTCTACCTTAAAAATACGTGTTATTTCATAATAATGGTTTTAATCTGAGCCCTTGCACAGTAACACCATAATGACTTCTCTGTACAAGCTGGGACCTTAATAATCAGAAGCCGCTGCATGCACTGGAATATACTAATGCTAACAGATACTGTGTTGAATTTCCCTAAGGTTGACTAAGCCCTGGGGACAAAAAGAATGAGTCCAAACTGGAAATGTTTCAGGTTTAGATGGTAAACACCTCACATTTTCCTCTCATTAGCTTTTCAGTGGGCTCATGAGCACTTTGGATAATTAGAGTCTCATGCGAATAATTATCAGCCAGAAATGTCACTGCTGGCCAAACGAGCTAAAACAGACAATGATGCTACAGTAGCTTCCATCCTATGGACTTTAGCACGCAAACGAAAACAGAAAACCTGAAATAATTACTGTCAAGACACACGTGTTTCTATTTTGGAAACATATCCTGACCAGTATTTAAAAAAAAAAAAAAAAAATACAACTTGCGTTGAGTAAAATATAATGTGCTCCAGACTTCTCTTCCTAGAGTTCTTGCACCTAGCTTGGAAATGCTAGACAGGAAGCCATAATTAGGATTGGTGGCTGTAGAAATGGTCCCAGGCCCGTGACATATTGTACAGTAGGCAGATTACGAAAATGAGTAAACCGTGTCACAGGCTTGAATGATACCTTGATGGTAGCACTGTACTTAATGTATATGCAACTATTAGCATTGTACAATGGTGGTTTTCAATCTTCTTTTATAGGGTCTAGTTAACCATATAGGGCCATTTATCAAGTGGATGATATTTGCACTGTTCAAGAAACTTCCTTTTTTTCAATATGCAGTGCTATTACATTATTCTAATTATATCTTGTTTTTATATTTAAAATATATGCCAACGCAGATGTGGCGAGTTTAATCAACATGCATAGAGAAAGAGCACAAAATTGCAGCAAATAATGCTTTTTCTGAAATCATACTTTTGATCTGCTTCTTGTTTGGCAGCCGTACTATATTTTGTTTATGTAAGGTTTCTTCTTTAATGTCCTTTTTATTGAAAATGTTTCAAGTTTTCCACAGATTTTTTTTTTCTTTTACAAAGTTAATAAAATGTTGATGTTTATTTCTCTAGAGGCGGACACAACTGATGTACATTAGATTTGCTTTAATGAGGAAATTAGCAATGATTGTACAGCATAATCAGCATTCATTGACAAATTCCTTCATAGACCCCACCGTGTTCTGCATCTCCATAGTATTCACAATCATTAGATCATTAATTACACATGCATTTTTTTATAACTCTGTGCCCAGGACATACTTGAAAATGAGAGCTAACTCTCAATGCATTACTTCCTGGTAAAACATTTTATAAATAAATAAATAAACCCATATTTCATTGGACACTTATTACTAATTATTAATAAACACTTCCGTTTTATATTCCTTTGAACACATCTCAATTCATGTTAACTGAATTCAATGCTGTTTTTTTTTTTTAATAAAATAATTTCTTGTTAGTACATTATAGTTTTTAAAACACTGGCAGCATGCTCAGTAGTCTTACATGCAGGATGAACTGCAGCATCATAGTGCTTATTACCTGATTTCTGGTACCTGAGACAAAAAGTGGTGAAAACAAAAAGGAAGGAGCACAGAGCAAAACAGAGGTAAACACATTGAAAATGTTGATAGTGGCCTGCAGATCCTTTGATATTACTCTGGGGTTCTTTGTGACTTCCCGGATGATTTTCCCACTTGTTCTTGGAGAGATTTTGGTAGAACAAAAGCAGCTCTTGGGTATAGTGACTGGTTTTGAAGTTCTCCATTTGTAGACTATCTGTCGGACAGTGGATTGGTGGAGCCCCAAATCCTTAGAAATGGTTTTGTAACCCTTTAAGAGGCTGATGAGCATCAATAACTGCTTTTCGGAGGTCATCAGATTTCTTTTGATCATGGTATAATGTGTTTCCACACACCTGTATGGTGAAGACCAAACACACAATGTTTCTGATCTTTATATAGGGTGGGGTCTTCCAAACTCACCCCTGAAGATCTACCTAATTAGTTAAACACCTGATTCTAATTATTCCCGTTAATTTAGCTGATTAAACCAGGGTTTCACTTACTTTTTTACATACCCTGACTCTTAATTACTCATTATTTGTCCAATTCATACATCATTCTATTTCAAAAGACATTGAATTGGTTACTATAAACACTATTGGATATTTAAGAAAAGACTGGTTTGGATTTAAGAAGGCTATCAAGGAAAAACAATGAAATATCCGTAATTATCATTGGGGTTCACAAACTTTTTCTTGCAACTGTATTTAACTGAGCTCTTGAACTACAGTATATTCTCTGCCTTCCCTTGTTGTAATTCCTGAAAAAAATACCTCCCTGTCTTAACATCTTATATGCATTCTTCCAACAAACATTAAAGTCCCTCAGGTCAAGCAGTCTACTATCATGGATGCTGTTTTGTGTCTTGAAGTAACTGTCCTCCTCCTTATTACTGTAGCTTGTTCATTGTCATAATCTGTGGGTCATGCGTGGGCAGCGCCAAAAATTATTTTACACAAGTCAGAATACTATTGTATAGAAGAAGAATAATTGTCTTCAGATAAGATTAAGAAAGACCTGTAATATTCAGCAAGATTCATATTTACAGTGCGTGAAACACATGCTACAATAAATGCTAAAATACAAAAATACTGCTGCGGCTGAGTTTATTCGAGCATTTGCCCGTTCTCGGCCGCAGCAGTAACCTGGCGCGCACCGGAGGATGCCGGGCGCGCGCCGAAGCAGCGGAAGAGCGCCCTCCGATCGGGGCGCTCTCCCTCCCGCTGCCGGGTCCACCGGGTCCCCCGGAACCCCCTGCCGCCGTCCCCCACATCGCGGGACACCAGGGCTCCCTCGGGGAGCCCTGGACGCGCGTGCAGGGGGCGCTGGCACCCGATGACGCGTGACCGTGCATCGGTGACGCGCGGCACGCCGAGGGAGTGGGGCTAGCAAGCCGGGGCATCCCCCGGCTTGCGGAACTAGCCCTGCTCGGATTAAGTGTGTCGGTAGTGTATGGTCTCTTTTAACATAGGAAAAATATTTGTACTATACAACAGTGATTGAACGAGTAAGAAGAGACAATAATGAGGCAATGTCTATGCATTTGCCATGCCATTACATGTGGGTTTTCCCAAAAACAACCTTTTAGTCTAAAGGGCAGGGAATAAAAATACTTCTTACACTCCCCTTAATGAAGAGGACTTTGACTTTCATATTGTAATGCTTCATATACTGTAATTTACATGAGGTTTGGCCTTTTCCTCCAATGAAGAAGATACCACTCTCAGTTGTGTTATGGTCTTGGAAAAGTTACGAATTCTTCATGTAATCATATGACTTTAGTTACAACTTGTAAGGCAGATGATATGCATCGTAGCACCTGCTTTCAGCAATGCACAGAAATACCTAGGCTGCTTACTGTCAAAATATGGTTACTGTTTCTCTCACCTTGTGCTTCTTCAACAACCACCACCACATTTCCTTTGAATAATGTTTGTTAAAGAGGACATACTGCATGGATACATCAAGCTGTGGTAACCTAAAATTGCTGTATTATCACAAAACAAAAGTGTTATTTTTATCATGCAATACATCAACTGCCAAAAATAAAGCACTTTTTATCAGATCCATAAAAAATATCTGATCTGATAAAAAAGAGGCCAAATACCGCATTTTTTGCTCATATTTATCGGAATAGGATGAATGCCAGAAAGACCGCAAATATTGTATCACATACTCCAGGGCGCGAATCAGACACACAACTATGAAATACACATATATGTAAGTATAATGGGTTCAGCAAAAATTGCTGAAATATATTCCTCTATATATGGTGGCCTACAAGAGACAGAAAATCTCCAAGTTGTGGAAATAAAGTGAACTATTGTCAACACTCACACGGACCAGTGTGAGTAAAAACCCATAGGGGTTTAACTCTGTAGAGGGGTTTCTGCTAAAACCGTACGCCTCTCGTCTGGCAGCTGCCCTAAAGCACAGATCCTCAGGACATAATGTTTTCCCAGAAAATGATGAGAGATCCAAGGGTGAGTATCAGTAGGTAAGGACTATCATAAGTATATATATAAGTATATAAAAATACTCGCACGGGCCAGTGTGAGTAAAACCCTTACGGGTTAACTCTGTAGAGGGAATAGTTTTTGGACTGTCCGCTGATCTTCTAACGGAACTCAAGTCCTTAGTGCCTATCCACAAATAAGGCTTTCTTAGTTTCCTTTTCTCCTATCTTGATCCCTTTAAACTCTGTCATATTTCTAAAATATTCAGCAAGAGGTTCAATTGCAATATTAAAAAGCAAGGTGGATAAAGGACAGCCCTACCTTGTTCCTCTGAAAAGCCCTACAGTATCTCCTGTGATAGTAAGCCTGTTACCATTATTTTTGCTTTACTGTACATTGCTCTAATCGCACCAAGAAAGGTTCCTGTAATACCCATTTTCCCCAGAACATTCATTAGATATTCCCACCCTACATTATCAAAAGCTTTTTCGGCATCCACTGATATTATATTATCTTTATTGCTTTGCTTATTAGTTTTTGTCCATTATATAGCTGTTATAACTTTTCTGATATTTTTAGCAGAGGCTCTGCCCTTTACAATGCCCGTCTGATCTGCATGTATTAATTTAGGTAGGACTGAAGAAAGTCTATTGGCCAATATTTTTTATAGTATCTTTGCGTCCTGGTTCAAAAGAGAGATTTGGCTATAGGATTCTGTGTTCAAGGGGTCTCTACCTTCATCATGAATTATTCTTATGAAGGCACTTTTACCCATCTCTATATATTCTTCTTTATCTAGAATGTCTTTGAACACTTCTCTTAGGGGGGCCCCAATTTCATCAATAAGCATTTTATAAAACTCTCCTGTGAATCCGCCTGGGCATGGCACTTTCTAATTTCTAAGAGATCTAATAGAATTTTCTATCTCTTCAATCGTTATAGGAGCATTTAACATCAACTGCTCTTCTCTGTCTAACTTAGGGAGCTTAATTTTTCCAAGTAAACTACACTGTGCCTCTTCGTGTATATTGCTTTTACTTCATACATTTTGGAAGAAAATTTGAAAAACCTGATTTATCTCTCTAGAATTAGTGGTGATATCTCCCAATGTTTCCCTTATTCTCAGAATATGGTTTCACATCATACTGTAGGTTTTCTAGCCATATTGCTCAACAGTTTCCCTGCTTTATTTTGAAACGTGTAAAAGTTTAGATCTCTAAATTGCATTTTCTTTTGTTCTTTTCTATGCAGGCAAACCTCACATACTGTAGAGCCGTGGCTCTCATATAACCGTCTCTGTTATCTATAGTGGGATTTAGCTTAAAAGCACAGAATCTATTATTGAACTCTTTGCTAGCCTTATAGAACTCCAAATCACTCTCCTTCCTTCTCTCATTTATATATGCAATTATTTTCCCTCTTAAAACTCCCTTCCCAGTCTCCCAAAATAACTTTCCTGCGTTGCAATGAGCCGCATTAGTTTTCTTAAAATAAAACCAATTATCTTGAAGAAATGCTTTAAATTCTTCGTTATTATACAAGTAAGAAGGCAATCTCCATATTCTACACCCATACTGGGGCATAATCCGAGATTATTATATCTTCTATTTTAGTATCTGTAACCTTCCCCATTACCTGACTATTGGCAAAAATCTAATCTATTCTGGAGAATGCGTTATGTGGGTGTGAGAAAAAAGTGTATTCTCTTTCCAAAGGGTTAAACATTCGGCAGCAGTCTTCCAGACCCAAAATATCCTTAAACCCCTGTGCGCCTTTATGCGCCAATTTTAATCTTAATTTCCCTTGAATCTGAACTGATTTATCCATAAATGGATCCATTACCCAATTACAATACCCTCCTACTATCAAATTACTGTCTTTTCAAGCGAGAATAGTATCCGTCAGAGTTTGGACAAAAATGTTATCATATTCATTTGGGCCATAGACATTATATATTTTTAATTCCTCATTACAGGCATACCCCGCATTAACGTACGCAATGGGACCGGAGCATGTATGTAAAGCGAAAATGTACTTAAAGTGAAGCACTACCTTTTTCCCACTTATCGATGCTTGTACTTTTCTGCAATCGTCATATACGTGCATAACTGCTATAAGTAACGCATTTGCAACAGGCCATATTGCTTTTCAGGACGTGCCGACAGGCGCATGCGTGAGGTGCCGTTTGCCTATTGGGCGATATGTCCTTACTCGCGAGTGTACTTAAAGTGAGTGTCCTTAAACCGGGGTATGCCTGTATATATTCTGACAAGGCTTTGCACAACTCTCCCCTCCACATCCCCTCCAGTGGAGATAACTTCATATGGCAACGATTTGTTTATTAAGATTGCTACTCCTCCTTTTTTTCCTGCTGCTGGGGAATATATAATTTATCCACCCAATCTCTCCTAAGTTTTTCACTTTCTGTCGCATCTAGATGAGTTCCCTGTAGTAAAGCAACTTAGGCTTTATGACGCTTATGGTGCTTCCGAGTCTCAAACTATATACTGTAAGAGCAGTTGGAGAAATCAGCCCCCATATATACTCCTTGTAACAAAAAGACCCATAATTAAGTCTTGATACTTAAACAAGGTATCTTCTGCTGCAATCAGCTCTGCGTGGTATCCTCCCTGCGACCTCTTTCTCCGGTTGGTGAATGATGATGCTGCGCATGCCTCTGATCACGCTCCACTCACATGTATTCAATATGTTTGTGGTGCTCACAAATGTACTTTTCAGCTTCCCTGGCCTCAGTGAAGAATTTTAGTCCATTCGCCGTAAAAAGTCGCACAGTGGCTGGAAACCCTAAAGTAAAGCTCTTGTTTTTGTTGAAACAAAGAGCTACAAAGATTTCCAAACTCTCTCCTTTTGTTAGAGACTGCCACCGAATAGTCCTGGAAAATTAATATATTGGATTCCTCCTGAGTCCTTGTAAGCTCGCAGAAGTCTGTTTTTTTTAAACTAAAGTCCAGCAACTTAGTCATCACTGTCCCAGGGGAACAACAACGGGCCTTTGCTATTGTTGGTTCATGCAGTCATGTCACTCGGATGCACTGCGCTTAGCCCCGCCCTCTGATCGCTGAGAAAACTTGGGACTCCTCTCTTCTCAGCTGTTTACCGGCTTTATGAACTGCTACTGAATGCAGGGTTTGGATTTCCCCTGGCGTCGTTGGAGCCCCAGTGCTCTCCTGCTGTTTGCCGGCTCAAAGAATTGCAACTGAAAGCAGGGTGTGGAAATCCCTCAGGTGCTACCAGAGATTTGTTGCTCCCCATGGACAGTTTTGAAGTGAAACACTTTAGTGGCACCTATTCAGATGGGGTAAAACTGGAGAGTTGGAGACGAAATGTGAAACGGAAGTGACGTCACGGCTCCCCCTCCCCCCCACACGCCTGCTGTGACATGCGGCGCCGGCAATAACCACCGGCGCCGCTCCTAACGGCCGCCGTTACCCCCACACGTCCGCTGCCATGGGTATACCAAGATGGCTGGTGCAGAGCTTCCGGTGCTGCGGGTGTAGTAAGATGGCAGAAGCCCCGCAAGTCCTCCGGCTGTGAGAGGAGGAGCCGCTGCTCAGCCTCTCTCCTCCGCTAGCTGCCAGTGCCGCTCCCCCCCCCCACCACCCGCTCAATATTTACTCACCTCTGCCACACCGAACGCTCCTCCACATCGGCAGCTGTCCCCCTCAATGCATGCGCAGATGCTCTGTCCATAGCCATGTTGTGGATGGCAGGTTTCGTGGGGGTGTGATTGGCAGAGGGCGCTGCTGTGAGGCAACCGGTCGCTCGCCGCTGACGATTGGTTGAGGGGCTGTCAATCGGTTAAGGGGTCCCTTCAACCCCATCAGCCAGCCCGGCACGGGCTCTGCGGTGCTGCCTGCCGTGGAGTACGCTGCTCCGTGGTGGGGTAGCTATCTGAGGCCGAGGCTCCACCCCCTGCTCTGTCCCGTGTTGCCGGGGGGCTGGCTGCAGCTGGACACACAGCCGTGTCTGTAGCTCCGCCGGGGGTAGTGGGAGTTGGGAGGAGGAGGGGGGAGGAGGACACAACACAGAGAGACATTCACACAACACAGAGAGAGAGAGAGAGAGAGAGAGAGAGACATACACTGACTGACACACACACACTCACACACTGACACACACTCACACACTGACTGACACACACTCACACACTGACCGACACACACACACACTGACTGACATACATGCATACACTGACTGACACATATACACACACTGACTGATACACACACAAACAAACACACCCTGACTGACACACATACATACTCTCTGACTGACACACATACATACTCTCTGACTGACACACATACACACTCTCTGACTGACACACATACACACTCTCTGACTGACACATACACTGACTGACACACAGGTGTGCCAAGCATGCGCTTTATAAGTCAAATTTATTTGCGTTTTGTCAATGAAATTGTATTTTGATTTTTAATTAAAACATCACCAACACAAATACAATTTCTGTGACAAAAGTCAAAGAAGTTTCACTTACTATGTGCGTGCACAGCACACACAGCTTTTTTTTAAGTGTCTGTCTATCGAGTGTCCACTGCAGAGTTTGTTTGTAGCTGCAGTTTCTGTCTATCTAGTGTGTGTCTGTCTGTCTTTTGCCACAGCAGCAGAGGTTGTGTGGGTGTTTGTGTCTGCTGCTGCAGCAGAGTTTGTGTGTGTGTCTGCTGCTGCAGCAGCAGCAGCAGAGTGTGTGTATCTGCTGCAGAGTGTGTCTGCTGCAGAGTGTATGTCTGTGTGTGTATCTGCTGCAGTGTGTGTGTCTGCTGCAGAGTTTGTGTGTGTGTCTGCTGCAGAGTTTGTGTGTTTGTTTGTCTGCTGCAGAGTTTGTGTGTTTGCTTGTGTGTGTGTCTGTCTGCTGCAGAGTTTGTGTGTGTGTGTAGCTGCAGAGTTTGTGTGTGTGTGTAGCTGCAGGTTCGTGCGTTTGTGTGTAGCTACAGAGTTTGCGTGTGTAGCTGCAGAGTTTGTGTGTGTAGCTGCAGAGTTTGTGTGTGTGTGGGTGTGTGGAGCTGCAGAATTTGTGAGTGTGTGTGTAGCTGCAGAGTTTGTGTGTGTGTGAGTAGCAGCAGCTTGTGTGTGTAGAGCTGCAGTGTGTGTGGTGCTGTTGTGTTGCATGTGTGTGTAGCAGCGGTAGCATAGTTTGGATGTAGCTACAGTTTGCGTGTACTAGCAGTTTATGTGTGTGTACTAGTTTGTGTGTAGAGATGCAGTGTGTTGTGTGTGTGTGTACACACAGAGGGGGCGGCATTGTGTGGATATAGATAGCTGCATTGTAAGTGTATATCGGAGGTGCTTTAGTGTAATCACCATTTATTTTAATTAAGAAAATCTATATAACTATATAAACGTGTCTATTATTTATAAAAAAAAGTCTACATTTAGCCTATAATAGTAATAATCCCAGAAGAACAAGGCATTACTGGCCAATAATGCCCTGACTGGATTAAAGTCCCTCGGCTTCGCTTCAGGCCTTCAAATCTTCCAACCAGTGCATTATTGGCCAGTAATGCCCTGTTCTTCAGGGATTATTACTTAATTATAGGCTAAAGATGTTAAATTCCGGGCATTATTGAAATCCCTGCTCCCTGATTGGATAATGCCCAGAATTTTAAGCAATCAATAATGGCCCGGAATTTTTGGCACCCTGCCAAGTTTTTCGGCCAATCAGCTTTTAGTTCTCATTCACAAAGAGTGAGTTCAGCACTCAGACAGGGGAGGTGATTGGGGAGGAGGCATCTGCAAGGCCCTGACTCCTCCCCCACCCTGCCTGCAGCCAGGCACTGACTCCTCCTCCACCCTGCTGTGCACTGGAGAGCGAGGGGAAATGTTTGTGTGTCTGTTGTGTGTTTTGTATGTGTAAAGGGGGCCAGCAGAGTGTTTTGTTGGTGTGTGTCTTCTGTTGGTGTATGTTTTGTGGGTGTAGAGGGGGCAGCAGAGTCTGATTTGTTGTTGTGTGTCTGTTGTGTGTGTGTTTTGTGGGTGTAGAGGGGGGGCTGCAGTGTGTGTGTTTTGTGGGTGGAGGAGGGGTGCAGAGTGTTTTGTTAGTATGTGTGTCTGTAGTGTGTGGGTTTACAGGGGGCTGCTGATGTGTTTTTTTGTTGGGATGTGTATGTGTCTACAGTGTGCGTTTTCTGGGTGCAGAGGGGGTCTGCAATGTGTGTCTTCAGTGTTTGTTTTGTGGGTGGAGGAGGGTGCAGAGTGTTTTGTGTGTGTCTGCAGTGTGAGGGTTTACATCGGGGCTGTAGTGGGTGAGGGGGGGATGCTGGTGTGTTTTGTGGATGTGTAATCCGTCTTTCCCCACCCTAAGGCTAAGGTCCCTCTGCCTCAGACCACACGCCCGCACTGCAGACAGGCAGCGCGTGGAGAGGCACTTGACCGCTATATGCGGTCTGTAGGGAGCGGGAGGGGGGCGGGAGGGGGGGGGGGGTCGTGGTTTGACGGTCAAAAACTTTGCCAGGTCTGAGATGAGACCGTAGTGCCATGGTGCCGTCCCCCCCCCACCCCACACACAACACATTCATACATACATACATATACACACACACTTTCCCCTAGCAGCTCCTTCCCTGCTCCCCTCCCAAGCCACCTCCTTTCCGTAGCTCCTTCCCTCCTTCCCTCATTGGCTGACTGCCGCACCACGTGACGCATCAGAGCTGCAAATCACTAGGAGCTTGCAGCATCGGCCGGCTGACGCGTCACAGCACGCAGTCAGCCACGTCGGAAGGAGCCAGCGGGGACCTCCAGACTGGAGGAAAGGGGATGGTGGGCCGTGCGCGCCGCCGGACGCAGCGGGACCAAAGCCTAAGGGAGATTTCCTATGGTTACCTGGTGATGGTGCTACCTGTATGGCGCACAGGAGGTTCTGAGCATCCGCCGATGGTACTGGGGATAATCAGGACAGGCTTTCAGGGATCTTCACAGCTTTTCGCTCGGTATTGCAGTGCCTCCATTCCCACAGGGCCATAGGAATAGGTGCAGTCCCCTGTGGAAAACACTCCCTCCCCCTCTGAAGAAACTGCAGCCTCAGACAGGAGTATAAAAAAAGTAACAGTCCTTTTTGCAGCAAGTACACAGCATACCTCACAGCATACTCTTTACTTTGGTCCCTGGACTCAACCCCCAGGGATTGAGGCCCCAAAGGTCTATCCGTGACTCCCACACTCCCCGGTGGAATGTGGGGTAGCTGATCCCATTCCCCTGAGGGAGGGGAAGGAAGGTGAACCAGAGCCCTTGTTCCACACTTCCAACTCATCACAGACAGACTAAATTTAGGCTGCAGGCCCTTTTGTATCCAGGGGAGGGCCCTAGGTCGGAGCCCCCGTATAGGGCAGTACACAGGCCTTAGGCCCACCCCACCTGTCACTCAAGGGAGTTGTTTACTGCAGCAGCAAGGAGCATGGATTTAACCCTAACAGTGCCTGCGCTAGTACCAGGGCTTATGTGTTAGGTAGGGGCATTAGTAGCCCAGGGGGTACCTGGCTACAAATGTATAGGGGGCAGCAGTCTGTTTTGTTGGTGTGTGTGTCTGCAGTGTGTTTTGTGGGTGGAGAGGGGGCTGCAGTGCTTGTGTGTGTTAGTGGGTGTAGAGAGGGGAGGAGGGCTGCAGAGTATGTCTTGGTGTGTGTGTGTGTGTCTGCAGTTTTGTTGGTTTACAGGGGGCTGCAGTGTGTGTTTGTGGGTGTAGTGGGGGGCTGCTGTGTGTGTGTGTGTGTTTTGTGAGCGTAGAGTGTGGAGGAGGGTTCAGTGTGTTTTGTGGGTGTAGAGGAGGGGAGGCAGCAGAGTGTGTAGGGGGACTGCAGAGTATATTTGTGTGTGTATATACAGGGGTGTTGCAGAGTGTGTTTGTGTGTATAGAGGGGGGCTGCAGTGTGTGTATGTGTGTGTGTGTGTGTATAGAGGGGGGCTGTGTGTATGTACAATTTCCTTTTAATAAACTTGCAGTAAAAGCAAAATAATGTAGACAATCATGCTGATAAACATCTTTTTTATGAAAAAGGTATAAAAAAACAAAAAGCTGACACCAAAATAGGAACTTACAGTATAAATTTCATTCAAAAAAACAAAAAGCTGACACCAAAATAGGAACTTACAGTATAAATTTCATCACACAAAAGACAGGACACAGTACATTTTATTTAAAGAGTTATATTTAAAAGGTATATGTACAGTACTGATAACCTGTAAATGAACTGTGGTATTTCCAAGTCATGGATTCCAAGAGACCAGATGGCTATTAAGCTTGGTGCCTATGGGTCTATGCGGAGTCAGGACTTGAAAGCCTCATGGATGCCAAGGTGTTAGAACAGGAGGGGTACTAGAGTTCTGCTTGAATACCCGCATCCTGGGCTAACACAGGGCTATCCGGCCACCATTTGCCAGAACCCAGACTCTGTGGAGCCTGGGCAGCGGGTGGGCTCAGTATGTAAAGATGCAGAGGTGCCAAGTTGGCGCATGCCCCGTTACAGACTGAAAAAAGGTGCCCTCTCGGCTTTACAATACCGGCAAATCGGTGGTTGGCTGGCAGGAGAATTCCCACACTCTGATAGGCTGTAGATGTTGGTGAAGGATACTGTAGACGGACGTTCACAAAGGTACACAAGTGGAGACTTTTATAAGGTGAAATTATAATAAGGCTTTATTGTGCCTTTTCCTTTTCATCGGGAAATCAATCCAAACACAGGGGGGGGGGGGGGACAAAGCTTCTATTCACTTGGGAGTATTTCTAGTGAAACACTATGCAATTAATTCACATCTCCCTTAGTCAAGCATTTCTCCCAGCCCCAAACACATAGCATGCAATAAGCAGATATAAGAAGTCTCTTAAGAATGAAAGTCTTATCTGTTTCTTGGAGGGAAAATCTTCTCAGTTCCTGGTTCAGCTCCCTTCCCTCAGGGTGTGTCAGCTTCAGGTTTAGTAGTTTTCCCTGTGTCTTGAAATCAGCTCTGCTATGTCTTCTGGCAGAGCTCAAGACATGGTCAGCTCCAGAGATCTGTGTTCCCTTGGTCAGTCTCTCCTGGGAGACTCAAGAACCCCTGCTCTGTCTCCAAAGGTCAGCTCACAAGTGAGCTAAGGAGTCACTTCCTGTCTCAACAGACAGGCTTTTGTAAGCAATCTAAATCAGGCAGGTGGTATTTATTAATTGACTACCAGCAGTTAACCACCACACTGCTAGATTAAAGGCACATTACTTGAACAGGGATTACTCCCCTGTTACCTACCTCCCCTGTTTGTGGGAAGCTCGGGCTTGCCACGGCCAAAGCCCATCCTTCCACTCTCATTCTAGATATCTCTGTGACTTGAATGAGAGTGAATGGAGGAAGAGAACCCTCAGTCCTGCTGGGATTGGAGCCCTTTTTCCAGTTTATTCGTGTCTCCTCCTGAAGGTGCTTGAGATCAGCACCCCTCATTCGCTCGAGGAGGACTTTTTCCAAGTATAGTCTTTTTTCTACGTGCGCGGTCATGAGATTTCCCTCGCGTCGGGTGCTCGTCTTATTGTAGGCATACTGTATGGCAGCAGTTGCAGAGCGTTTAAAAACAGCCCTTTGAGTTTTCCGCTCTTGAAGCTGTCTCTCTGCCTTTTTCCCACTCAATGGGGTTGCTAGTTCAGCCTCTTTGAGGTTAAGTTGCAATTCCACACCCACTTCCAGAGAATGTCCCATCTTTTCAGCTTTATCAGCTAAGGATTGTTTTGGTTTTGATTCAGCACGTGTACATTCTTTTGTTGCCTGTTGGGTGGCTGAAGGTTTTGCTAGTGCTTGTTTAGGTGGTTCAAATTTTGCAACCTTGTCTTTCAGATGAGCGGTATTCCCAGCTCTCACTGTACCCTTGTCTTCATGGGTTTTTGAGGCTGTGGGATACTGACGCTTAGTCAGGGTCGATACTTGTCCTTGTAGGACAGTAATCTCATCCGCGAGAGATCCCTGTTTTTTGAGTGCGTCTTGCTTTTTCTGAGCTTGCTTCCACATTTTTATTGCATTGTAAAGCACTATGAATTTCTTTGCTCGGGGCACAGTTACTTGTTTTAGTTTCTGGACCTTCTTGTGCTCCCTTTTGTGCCGGGTCACCTGGGTTCTAAGCTTGGCCTCTAGCGATGCTTTGGTGACGCTCAGGGTAGCCTTCAGTTTCTCATGCTGCTTTGCGGGGACATACTGGGTCATCAGACATTCCTGCAGCACTTGAATTTCTTTAACAGCCTGCAGATTTTCTTCCTGCAGAGTTCGCTGCTTCTCCTCGGCCTTCTCGAGGTGCGTACGCAACCTTGCAGTTGGTTCTGCAGTCGATGCTCTGCTTCAAACTTCTCACCTTCCAAAAGTCTATTTATTTCCTTAAGCTCGTGTAGCTTTTAATTCTTTTCCTTGACTTCGTCTGTCAACTGAAAATTTTCTTCTTTGAGTTTTAAGTTTTTTCTTTGTAATCTTAAATGTTCTCCTTTTTCAGTCTCTGTACTATTCAGGGCTTCTTTGCAGTCCTCCTTCCATTTATGCACATCTGCTTTGAGAATGAGTCTCCTGGCGTGAGACATCCTTCTCTAGGTTGAGGGTCTGAATCTCCTTCTGGGAGACTTGGAGATTTGTGTTAAGATTGACAATCGTTTCTTTAGAAATGTCCAGCTCCTCAGTGAGACTGTGTAGTTCCTTTCTGGAAACTTCCAGGTCTGTGCGGCAGCTGTTGGTCTCATGATGTGAGGCATCCAGTACTCCGCGGAGGGTCTGAACCTCTTTCTGAGATACGTCCATCTCTTTACGCACACTGTTGACCTCCTGTTGTGAGGCATTCAGCTCTATGCGAAGAGTGTGAACCTCTTGCTGGAAGACAGTCATCTGCTTCAGTGCCTCCTCATACTTCCGCTTTAGCGTAGCCACCATTTTATCAGATTGACTCTGCTTTTCATCCATGGCGGAAATAGTAGCATTTGCAGTATCTAGCTCAGTCTTGAGATCGTCCAATTCTGTTCCAGATTCAGAGTACATTGCGAGCACCGTCTTCTGTAACTCAGCATTATCTTCTCTCTCAAGTTTCAATTGTTCTCGAAGTAGATCACAGTCATGCCTGGCAACTTCTGCGACTTGGGCCCTCTGCCTTGGGCCCTCTGGATATTCGGTTATCCGCGGGACGAGTTCTCCATTTTCTCTAGGCTGCAGGGCATTTTCTCCACAGGATCTGCGGACGTGTCTGTTCCCTCCACGGTACATGAAGAACCGCTTTTCTTTTTCTTTTCTCGCCTTTTTGTTTTGGATGACACCGTCCCTTCAGGGATACTGGGGTCTCCATCTTCATTTGAAATTTTAGCAACGTCACTGAATCCACCCGGCTTTTCTTGCAACTGTAATAGCTGACGGAAATATTCGGTGATCCACTGCTCCCGCTCTTTCTCCTGCTGATCATATTCGTCAAAGGGAGTGGTCTTTTCGGTTGTGCCGAGTTCAGGCACACCCACCATTCTTGGGGTGTTTTGTGGCTGTGACTCGGTTCGGGTTCCCTGTAAGAGATGTCTTCCTCTTTATTGGACTGGAAGGGCCACTCTTCCGTGGGGTAGGGTTCATTACAGGAACGCTGCATCTTGTCCTCCATTTTAAGGCTATCAGGTGTAATTTTCTTCCTGACCTCAGGAGGTGCTATTGAAGCTGTTGCCACTGTATTTGCTAGAACCCCTAATTGTGGTAGTCCTACAGGTGGGCAAATTTTGCTTGTAGAGGTCGTAGCTCTCACAGGCATCTCTGTAGACATTTTCTTTCTTGGGTAAGTCTTACAATATCACCAGTACTGTGCATGCATTTTCTCTTATCAGGTATACAAGATGTGCAGTTGCTAGGTAAAAACGTCTATTTGCTTTACACCATTTACTTGCTAGGTATAATCTCTCATTAGGTATGCTGAATGTGTAGTTGCTAGGTAAAAACTTCTGTTTGCTTTACACCATTTACTTGCTAGGTACAATCTCTCCGCTTCAGCAACAGAATTTGGTTTTCTGCTTGAGTGAAGTAATTTTCAGTCTCATCTTTGGGTATTATGGCATTCACACATCACACTTTGGGTGTCTGTTTTGCTCCCAAGATACATAGGTAGACTTTTTTACTTGCAGAAAAAAAAACATTCTTTGCAGTGGAATATTTCTTTCACTCCCGGCAGGGTGACTCAACACTCAGCAATTGGCTTTGGAATACCTTTTACACAGTTCAGCAATTACTTTTTCCCCGGTAGGGCAATTTTACACTCGGCATTTGTTTGCTAAAAATTCCCCTGCTTCAGCACAGTCTTGTATCAATTTTCCCACTTTTCTATATATAATCCATTCACAGCTTGTAGCCCTATGCGGTGTGGCAACCTTTATTTGCAAAATCAGTACCGCTCGTGGGTCACCATCTGTATTCACTGCTTCAGCGAAACTTTTGAAAACAACAAACACCTATCCCTTTTTAAGGGCTGACTCACTTCTTGAACCCTGACTATGGCTGGAAGGCAAAACCCCTATTTCAATGACCATATTACACTTTGTGATAGGCAAATAAGGTTTAGCTGCTTCAGCAGTCTCTCTCCTCTTGGGATTGGGGAAAAGAGTCCATCTGTGGTTTTGTAGGTTTCAGTGCAGTGTAAGTTTCCTGCCTGGGTGTGTATCCCTTTAACTCTGATCTCTGCTGCATGAGTTTTTTTTTTTTTTTTTTTAAAGTTGCTCAGACTGTTTGTAGGCAAAAAGCATAAAAAAATGTTCACAGAACAAATCTCCGGTCCTTTCTAACTTCAAAGACCACCTCTCTCGTCCCACTTCTGACAACCATATGTGGGCGGGCGCTCACAGAGGTATGCAAGGGAGACTCGTTATGGTGAAATTAAATAAACCTTTTATTGCGCCTGTTTCCTTAACATCAGGAAAACATCCAAACAAGGGGTAAACAAAGCTTCTACTCACTTGGGAGTATTTCTAGTGAAATACTATGCGGTTCACAACTCCCATAGATAAGCATGTCTCCCAGCCCCAAACATATAGCATGAAAATAAGCAGATATATAAAGTCTTGTAAATGAAAGTCTTATCTGTTTCTTGTGGTTTGGAGGGGAAATCTTCTCTGTCCCTGGATCAGCTCCCTTTTCCTCAGGGTGTCAGCATTCAGGTTTAGAAGTTTCCTCTTGTCTTGAAAGCAGCTTCTGGCAAGGCTCAAGACAAGTTGTGAGAGTCAAAGACAATCTCTGCTCTGTCTCCAAGTTCAGCTCAGGTATGAGCTAAGGAGTCTCACTTCCTGTCTCAAAAGACAGGCTTTTGTAAGCAATCTAATCAAGCAGGTGGTGTTTGTTAATTGACTACCAGCAGTTAACCACCACACTGCTGGATTAGAGGCACATTTCTTGAACAGGGATAACTCCCCTGTTACAAGCCCCCACCAATGGGACGCATTATGGTGCCGAGGCATCAGGTGATGCCACATTGTCATGGCAACATGTCACCGCCTGACATCAGTGTCTCGTTGTCATAGCAACGGGATGCGTCACGTGATGTAATTTGTTTTATAAATAATTTTTTATTGTGTCCCGGTTTTTCATTTTGAAAATCTGGTCACCCTACACACACAGCACGGCAGCATACTGTATGCAGTCTCTCTCTCTCTCACAGCTGCTAGTACTGTCAGAAGCTGGCAGTTCCCAACTAGTAACTTTGTTACTTACAACAAAGTAATATTTCTTCCACCACTTCTATAGATTGTCCTGAGGTAATTATTATTTGCTTTTTATTTAGTTTATAGTTGAAACCAGTCTCCCCCATCTCTCCTCCACCCAACTCTCCCCCTCCACTCCTCCCATCCCCCCACTCACCCCTTTGCCCCCTCACCTCTCTCTTCCCCCCTCATCTCTCTCTCTTCCCCCTCACCTCTCCCCCATCTCACCACTCTCTCTTCCCCCCTCACCTCTCTCTTCCCCCCTCATCTCTCTCTCCCACCCCTCACCTCTCTCCCCCGTCACCTCTCTCTTCCCATCTAACCTCTCTTCCCCCGACCCCTCTTCCCCCTGACCTCTTTCCCCCCCTCACCTCTCTTCCTCCCTCACCTCTTTTTTTGTTCTATCCCTCACCTCTCTCTCTTCTGCCCTCTACCTCCCTCTTCCCCCTCCTCTCTCTTCCCCTCTCCTCTCTCTCTCTCTCTCTCTCTCTCTCTCTCTCTCTCTCTCTCTCCATCTCACCTCTCTCCCCCCTCACCTCTCTACCTTCTTCACCTCTCTCTTCCCTCCCCCTCTCTCTTTCTTCTATCCCTCACCTCTCTCTTCTGCCCCCTACCTCTCTCTTCCCCCTCCTCTCTCTCTCTCTCCTTTACCTCTTTCCCCGCTCACTTCTCTCCCTCCCCCTCTCTCATTCCTTCCCCCCCTCTCCCTTCCCCCCTTACCTCTCTCCCCCTCACTCTTGATTTAAAAAGCCTACATTTAGCCTATAATAGTAATAATCCCCTCAGAACAGGGCATTACTGGCCAATAATGCCCTGGCTGGGTTACGTCCCTCGGCTTCGCCGCTTCAACTCTTCCAGCCAGGGAATTATTGGCCAGTTAGGCCCTGTTCTTCTGGGATTATTACTTAAATACAGCATTGGTTCTAACTCTTGTCTATTGCACTCTCCTTTGGATCTTTTTTGTGGTGGGGTATGTCCCCATTCGATCGTGGGACTGAGAGTGACAACAGAAGTCAAGCAGGAAATACCATGGAGACTGACAGTGTTAAGTAATATTTTGTGTGGTTGACAAAGGGCAGGATACGCCCAAAACGCGTCAGAGTTGTCCATATACCCTCTCACTCTGATATCTCCCATCTCATCCCCTTAATAAATTGGTTTTAATCAATTTCTGGATGTCTTGTAATCCATTTTTTATCCCTACGCTGTGCACCACTTTTCCCATTCTTGGACCACACAACTACTATCTTTGCCGCTGGATGCACGCCCTGGAGCCTAGAAGTTCAACTACACAGTGAGTACCACTCATTTTGGGGGTAATTTTCCCATGGTGCCAACTGTGATCTACTCATTTTTGTTACACCCTCTAAGTAGTACATCCTATAAGTGTGGTGGTGAACAGGCTAGAACAGCTTTACAGGCTATATCTTTTCCTAGTAACCATAAATGCTACTTGGAGCAAAAAGTCCTTCTGTGTGTTTCTACTAAATCTTGAGTGTCTGTTTAAAGCAATTATTGATCAAGTTGATTGAAGGAAACTTATCTAACTTCTATCAAGTATATTATCGTCTGACTTTACTAATGGGACTTGAGATACAAACAAATATAATATACCTTTGCCAATACCCTGTCGCACTGGTCCTGGGACATATACTGTAGTCCAGTTTTTTTCTTAATTAATATTTTGTTGCAGGGATATTATTTGGAGGAGCATTGATTTATTATGAGTGATTAGAAGGGTGATACAGTATAATGAGTAGTTTCCTTTTGTCTCTTTCTGTCTAATTTAACAAGCCTTTTCACAAACTGGCAATCACAGTACAGGCATACCCGCATTAATGTACGCAATGTGACCGGAGCATGTATGTAAAGCGAAAATGTACTTAAAGTGAAGCACTACCTTTTTTCCACTTATTGATGCATGTACTGTACTGCAATCATCCTATACATGCATAACTGAGGTAAATAACGCATTTTTAACAGGTTCTATTGTCTCCCCTTTTGTGCACAGCTTCAGTACAGGTAGGGAGCCGGTATTGCTGTTCAGGACGTGCTGAAAAGGCGCATGCGTGAGCTGCCGTTTGTCTATTGGGCGATATGTCCTTACTCGCGAGTGTACTTAAAGTGAGTGTCCTTAAACTTGGGTATGCCTGTACACTTGTATTAATATATCGAAATTCTTTAATATTTTAATCTGTGTTCTCATCAATGCAGGACAAACTGATTACATTCTGTTATAAAAAGCTTGATTCACACTAATATTCAGACTTCTAGTAAAACAGCTTAATTAGAAGCTTGTTAATTAAAGTTAAACTCTCATAATCAGGAAAACTTTAGACAAAGTATGTATGTACTTGCCATTTAATTATTTCTGCTACAATAGTACTAATTTTCTTTGGAAACAAGTTTCACAGAATATCATGTATTGGCACCAAGCTGGGAGTTAAATTAACAGGAATCATTTTTGTGAGCACCGCTGAGAGAGAAAACAAGTGAAACAACTTATTATTTCAAAGTGTGCGCTTATGTAATCTTGCACTTTAAGCAGCAATGAACTTTTAACACTTTGTGTGAGTCAGTGATGTGAGGATGGGTCAGTGGATAAGTCTGGGAGTCTGGTAGCATGTAGAACAAAGAAGCAAAAGGCGCACTGCCAGGGAGTCAGGTGGTGCAAAAGTAAAATCCATTTAATTCAGAACATCTCTGATAACAAACATCACCCCAGGGGGGGCAACAAACAACCTCCTACGTGTTTCGGACGGGTAGGTCCTTTATCAAGGAGTGTGGAACATATGGCAGACAGGGCATCCTATATATCCCCAGTAAATGAGGCTAAATCAAATCACCTGGCAGAATCACTTCAAAGACCCCGTTGCGCATGCAGGGCGCCGCCGTCGCTAGTCAAATATCCTTTTGTTGGCACCCCCCCAGCGCGCTCACCACGCGTATGCGCACCCACGAGAAGAGAATCTAATAGAGTAACTCTAATCCCCGGTTAAACAGCAATCTAAAGAACTCAGCTCCAACCCTACCGCACATGCGCGTGACGTCACGCGAGGCGCCACCGTCACTAGTATAGTATCGACTGATGGACACGCCCCCCGCTCGCCACGCACATGCACACCATAGGGAAGAACACTCAATGGGTAACTCAGTGTTTACTAAGCAACAGAGTACTGCTCCGCCCCCCAAGGTCCGCCCCTCACGGCCTCCCATAGGTACAGAGGCGCTGCTAATAAACCAATCAACGATTGGAAAAAGCAACTTACACTACCCCCTACTAGATGTCGCTCCTGACGGCCCTGGACGATCAGAGAATATAAAAATTAATAAAACACATATATCAGCACTTTTGATGTAGGTATAACACCCATGGTTACAAATACTAAAACATAGGCTATAAAGTGCCAAATTCTGTATCCCATCCGGGTAGGTAACCCCTCTCGGTAGCCTCACATTCCACAATGAAAATATGTAAAACAACATTAGATAAACATCCAGACAATACTTAATTAAAAATAAAAACAAGAACATAAATTCCAACCAGAGCACTGTAATATCCATATAAAGCCTAAACACACTATTACAGAATCAGTGAAAGAGATATACTATGGACATCACACTGCTCTGGAAATGTATACATCCTCCCTGGAGTATGCAATAGTGAACCTACAATGTTAATAAAAAATTGATAATGATAATTCATACATCATTAATTCATCAATATAATCAATCAGAATAAATCCTAACATTTGCTGAGAGCAAGTGAACATTATGTGGAAAAAACAGACACAATAATAATGATCTAAACAGTATAGAGAATCAAGCAGAAGCATGTATACACAATTTAATTAAAAAAATGGCTCAAGTTCCACTCAATATTCAGACCGCAGGGGGCTCTAGTTTGTAACATAAATATCCAATAAGCCTCCCTGCGGTCCAAAAAATTGAGCAAATCGCCTTTCCTCTCGTTCAAAAACACCCTTTCAATGCCCCTCACTGTAAAGCCTTTTAGCCCTCCTTTCTCACAAGTTGAAAAATGCTTCGAAACTGGGTGTGAATGGTCTTGTTTTTTTATTAACCTTATGTATTCTAATATCCTAACCTTTAAGGATCTGGTTGTTCTTCCTACATAATTAATTCCGCATTTGCACGTGAGGAGATATATCACGTACTATGTGTCACAGTTAATAAAGGTTTTGATAGGAAATTACAGCCCAAACGAAGCACTTTCAAATTGGACTGAGGGTACCATAAATTGGCAGATTTTACATCCTCCGCATCTGAAGGACCCTTTTGTGATAAAATTTCTAGTATTAGTAGATGTATTCACATAGCTGGAGCCACATAGGAAGCTATTGTCTTGGCTTTCCGATACACAAACCGAGGACCCTTTGTAACACATTTTTTTAAACTCGCATCTAATGATAAAATATTCCAATGTTTGCGAATAATATTTTGAACTTGTTGACTACATTTGTTATATTGTGTAATCATAAGTGGTGTGTCCTTATCCATATAGCCTGATTGTCCTTTTTTATCCCCAGTCTTATCTTCTTTGATTGAACCATTATGCTCTTGAACATTCAATAAAGTCTCTCTATCAACCTTAGACACCTGATCCATGGTCCTGGTCACATCTTTAGCATTATAACCTCGTTGTTGGAACCGTTGACTCAATTCCCCAGACTGTCTAGCAAAGCCCTCCTCCGTGGAGCAATTCCGCCTTAATCTGAGGAATTGGCCCTTGGGGATACCTTTGATGACCGTACGGGGATGGCAGCTGTCTGCTCTAAGTAACATATTTTTTGAGTTGGGTTTTCTAAATGTTTCAGTTTGTATTTTTCTGTCAATGTCAATGAATAGTCGAAGGTCCAGATAGTCTATGTGATCATATTTATAAGTGAATTTTAAATTATTAGTGTTAAGGTTGATATAATCAAAAAAGCGTGCAAAGTGACCAAATCCCCTTCCCAAATCATAATGGGGTCATCAATAAACCTCTTATAGAACGTGATGTACTTCCTAAACCTATTAGTGCTCGTGAAAATGAATTGTGATTCCCACCACCCCATAAATAAATTAGCATACACCGGTGCAAAACTTGTGCCCATTGCAGTGCCCTGACATTGTAAATAAAATTTGTGATCAAACAAAAAATAATTGTGAGTGAGTAAAAAACTACCATGAAGACATTATTCTACATGTTGTTATGAGTGACTCACAGGCCAATTCATTTCATACCCACTGCTATATTGGGGTCCATGAAGATTGCTAACTGTTGATTTAGTTGTCACAAGATTGGAGCACCCCTTGACTCTCTTTTCCTGGGAGTCTGGTAGGGTTAATGTGTGTACTGTATGTGTGGAAGCAAAGTAGGTAATGTCTATTTCGTCTGTGCATGGGTCAGTAGGTGTGGTCTGGGGTTAGTGGGGTCAACATGGTCCTATTTGGGAGTCTATAAGTGTGCGTGAATGTCAGTGGGTGTTTAGTTGGCTCAGCTGGTCTGTGTGGTGTCTGTAGGTTTGTGCTGTAGCATTGTGTTTTGGGGTTTGTTTGGAGGTCACTGGGTTTTTGTCAGGAATAGTTAGTATATGTGAAATATGTCAGAAAATCAAAGAAGCAATCTACATGATTACAGGACTGGTACCGGGAGGTTCTCCATAGATGAACATTACAATTTCCAGCTCCAGGGACACCCTAGGTCCCGAGATACTTACTAGAGAAGTTGCCAGTGTAGCCATGCCTGGCTTGGCTACTAATCTACCCTGCCTGACATGTAAATCCTGGTATAGTGCAGGCAGTGTTAGGCCCAATCCAGGGTATTCCCCACCAGCAAGCAGCTCCCTTGAGTCACAAGGTGGGAGGTGAGCTAAGGCCTGTGTCTGCCCAATAAGGAGATCAGACCATGGACTCTCCACCTCGGTACTTAAGGGGCTGCATCACTAAATTGTTTCTGTCTGTATCTCCCCTTTGAGAGAGACTGGTCCCACGAGAAAGGTGTGCAGGGCTCTGCCACCTACTGTCACCTTCCTTAGGGGAGTGTGAGTGAGGACTATACCTCACAGTCTAGTAGGGAGTGGGGGAAGAGTTAGGACCGCTCTTGGTTCCCATGGCTTGGGGTGTGAGTCCAGGGACCATCCGGAGGCTGGAGACCTGTGATATAGTATGCAGAGTACGCTGTGTATGCTGTGAAAGAATAAAGATGTTCCTGTTATAAAATATACTCCTGTCTGAGTCTGCAATCTATCAGGGGGAGTATCAGAGAGTTCTCCTGCAGGGATAGCTTCCAGCACTCCTGAAGCCTGCACGAGATGGAGGCGCTGACACCAGAGTGAGAAAGAACCAGCTATTACCCCAATAGCCTGTCCTGTCTTCCAATATCGGCGGAACCTCAGAGCTTCTGTGAACCAGCAGGTACGCACCACTTCACACCTGGTAACAGGGGAATCTCCCAGAGGGTGGGGGAAACACCGTTACACCAGTAATACTTCCTAGTTTTTAAAGGGGAGTTAAATAGCTACAATAGGAATCCGTGATTGATGATGTTACAGCTTCCTACTAGATTTGGCAGTCATTTTATTTCCCCCGAGGGAGATTTAAACCCTGTAACTTCACAAGTACTGTAAGTATCTCAGGTACTGCAGGTAGTGGTGTTTGGCTCAAGGGGACCCTCTGCTTCCCACCCTATAAAAACGGATACCAAATAATAATGAATAGGAGGAACCGCTCCTTGAAGGAAACTTCTTCTATGTGTATAAACTATTACTGTAGTGCCGCCGAGTATTCTATTGTATTGTATGTCTTTATTTATATAGCGCCAAAAGTGTACTCAGCGCTTCACAAAGAATACAGTACAGGGAATTATAATTATTCAATAAATGCAGCAAAATCAGACAATAGGAAAGGAAATCCCTGCCCCGAAGAGCTTACAATCTAAGAGGTTTAATGGGAAACTTAGACAGAGACAGCAGGTGAGGGAGTAAGTGCTGTAGATGGTAGTGCTTGGTCACAATGGGTGGTAGGAGTGACTGAGTGTGGGACATTAGCCATGAGGGCAGGCTATTGGGATGCTTGATTTGTGGGGTAAAATTTAAGGGAGGTCAGTGTTAAATGAAAAGGTTAACACCATTTACAGGGGAAGAGGTGGAGGGAGGCATGAGTGAGATCAGGTGTGTATGTCTGGCTTCAGGCTTAGGGGAGATCCCCAGCAGCAGGAAGGAGTAGATAGAGGGTGTGAATAGAGGATTTGTGTGGGTGTTTTTTATTGAGGGATAAAGAAGTTGTTGGGAGAAAGGTGTATAAAGAATGGTGCAGTGGGGAGTGTGGATGTTGTAGAGAACAGAAATGCTCACAAAGGAGTGAGGAAACAGTAAACAGAAAAATAAATAGGGAGGGCATAGTGAGATGCAGGAGGAGAGAGTTCCAAGGTACTGGAGGATAAAAGTGTACAAATTAATCACAGATGATAAAAGTTCATGACTCACAGTGGCAAAGTTATAATGCAGAGTTCAGATCTTCTTCCAATCTTCACCTCCAAAATTAACTCTTGTAGACACTTTTGATGTACACTTATGATGTGACGCTTTTGATGTTACACAGCCTTATGGCTAACAGCCATGCTAAAGTGACTTTAGTACTCTATTCACATGCATTTGACTAACACTTAAGGGAGGGGCTTGTCTAATCAACTAACAGACATACAAAATAGTTAATTAGATTATCATTTCTCTCTCAATTAATAGGAGTCAGCTCACAAACATACCCCAAAAGCCAATTAAATCTTAATTTCTCTAGTTGGTAGAATGCAGCTCAATGACACATACCTGTTTGAAGAGATAAATCGGAATGTTAATCCAGATATTCAGAATGCATCCATGATTAAAGATAGAAAGATAGAAATAAAACATCCAGAGATATGAACTCCAAAATTAACTCTTGTAGACACGTTTGATGGACACTTACGATGTTACACAGCCTTATTCTAAAACAAATCTGGGGCAATCACCAACAAGACCCAGGTACATGCTGGATACATCCTGGGTAAATGCTGGGTACATGCTGCAACATTTCAGTGACATTTATGTAGACAGACTAATTGCCCATCGGATTAACAGCAGGGGTCCCAGGCAATCCCACTCAAACTGAATTGGACTGCCAGGGACACCTGCTGTGTTAATCCGATGGGCCATTAGTCTCTGCAGAAATGTCACTGAAATGTTGCAGCATGTACCTGGATCTTGTTGGTGATAGCCCCAGATTTTCCAAGGCAAGTTTAAGGCAAGTTTTAGAATACTCGTCGGTGCACCTGTAGATAACGGCCATTCAATCTAAGCACTTTGCAAAAGGACTAATTGAACATGATGTATCCAGGTCTCCCGGCTACAAAACTGGGGGAAAAAATGCATCAGATCTACAGTATCAAAGAAAAGGGTATCATATAATACCATAGAATTTTTACTATAATAAATATGGTACTGTTTTTTGCTCCAGTGTCACGGGAGACTCCTGTGGCGGGTAGGATTTCGGTGGCCGGAACAGCACGAGCGTAGTAGGGGTCACAAGCAGGGGTCCGAGGCAGGCGGCAGGTAGCGAAGTCAGGTAACAAGCAGGGGTCCGAGGCAGGCGGCAGGTAGCGAAGTCAGGTAACAAGCAGGGGTCTGGGGGCAGGGACTGAGAACAGGAACAAACAGGGACAAGCCAGATTACCAGCAAGGGCTTTTACTGTGAACAGACTCAAATACAGGTACAGGTACAGGAACAGATCAGGAATCAGAGACATGAGCAATACTGAAGGAGTCTGACATCAAGCAAAGGCAAAGGAAAACAGACAGGAAGCAAGCTATAAGGACAGAGACAGGAGCAACAAGAAGACAGACAGACAGAGGAACCCAGAGCCAACAGAAGGCAGCAGCACACCCAGTGGACAAGGAAGCTATGGCTACGCAGGAGGTCTAGGCGACCCTGACATTACTCCCCCCTCTCGAGAGCGTTCTCCGGACGATCCTCCAGGCTCTTCCCGGAGGCCTTGATGAAAAGTGGACTCAAGGTGACCCACCTCTGGTGGTTTGTCAGCGGGCAGAGGATACTCCACAGGTACATTGTGTGCTGCAAGGAACCTCCGAATGGGTGCGTTCAACCCAAATGCAGGGGCGGAGACATCAGCAACGTGGGCATCAAAGACGGGTGCAGCCTTTCTACATGAGTCAGTGGGGACACAGAGTTCACTCTTCGTGGTCTCTTTTTGTGACCAATATATCTCTTTTAGTTTTGAAATCTGGAACTTCCCAATGGATACGTTCAACTCCATTGCAGAGGCATGGACATCAGGAATGTGGGCATCAAGGACGGGTGCAGACTTTTCAAATGGGTAAGTGGGAACATAGAATTCACGCTCCATGGTCTCCTTTTGTGACTGCCGTTTCGTGGTATCACCTAAAATCTCATTAAGACCAGCTATTTGATTTTTCAGCTCTTCTTTTCACACTTAATGCAGTTGTTAGTTCGGCTTCTTTGGAGTTGAGTCGCGACTCCATATCTCCCAGCTGACTCAGAGTAAAGCTTAAATCTTCTTAATTTCTGATCTGCAGCTGCCGGTACTCCTCCCGGGCATTGTCCAGCTCCAGCTGCAGCCGGACCTTATCACGGGCTGTGTGGTCCAATAATTTTCAGGCATCGGCCATTTTGACCTCATAGCGCTGTGTCAGGCCAGCCACTTGACAGACGGACACCTTCTCTCTCTCCTCCTTTTTGGCAAGCTGTGTCTTGAGCTCAGCGATCTGCGCCTGCAGCGCTGTGAGTTGCTGAGATGTGTGTTCAGCTGCTAGCTTTAGCTCTTCCTCCAGCGAGGCTCTGGTTATGCTCAGTGTGGCCTTCAGCTCCTCATGCTGTTCTTTGGGGACACACTGGGTACTCAAATAATCTTGCAGCATCTTTATTTTGTAGGCAGTCTGGAAACTTTCTTCCTGCAGAACTCGCTGCTTTTCTTCAGCATTCACCCATTTCTCCTTGGTGTCCTGCAGATGTGTACGCAGTTCTCGCAGCTGACTCTGCAGCATATTTTCTGCTTGTGTGCGCTGCTCCAGGGAGACACGTTCTTCTTGCAGCACTCTCTCTGCATTCTGCAGTGCTGTCTGCACATCTAACTTTTCCTGGGCCAACTGTTTCGTCTCCTCTCCTAATTTATGGAGTTTCTTATCTCCTTCACTGACTTGGACATAGAGATTCTTGCACTCTTGGGTTACAGTTTCAAAACTGATATTTAACCCTTCGAAGATTTCTCTCAATGAACATAGTTCTGTGTTGAAGTGGCAACTCTTCTCCTTAGAGGCTTCCAGCTCTGTAGTAAGCCTGTGAACCTCTTTCTGAGATGCTTCCAGTGCTGCGTCAACTTGAGCCATGAAAGTCTGGTACTGGGCAGAATCAGCGTAGGTCTGTTCTCCTCTTCTGATTCATGGAGTCTTTTATCTCCTTCACTAGCTTGGACAGAGAAGTTCTTACTCATTTGGTTTATAGTTTCAAACCTACTATTTAACTCTTCGGAGGCGTCTCTCATCGAACGTATCTCTGTTTTCAAGTAGCATCTCTCCTCCCGATCGACTTCCATCTCTTTTTTGAAGTAACAAATGTCCTCCTGGGAGACTTTAAGCTCTGTATTTAGCCTGTCAATTTCCTTCATAGAACTTTCCAGGAATTCGTTACTTTTAGAAGCGAGGCGCCGATTTTCAGCAGCATCTGCATATGCCTTCTCCAGCTCACCTGACATGACATCCAGGTCACTCTCCAACTGGTGCTTTTCTTTTTCCTGGAGACACACTTAGCAATTGCTGAGGATAGACAGCTCTGTAGTGAAGAATTAGTTTCTTGCTCCTTATCTAAACGTCCATAAAGACAATCAATTGCTTTCTGTGCAGCTTGAAGCGTCTGAGTAGGGGCATCTTTCTTCTCCTCCACTATTCTTGGGACACGTCTGTGAGTTGCCTTAAGCTGCAGCATATCTCTTTCATCAAATGCAGACTCTGAGGTTAAATTTTCATTCTTAATTCCTTCTGCAACTTCCACAGTAATGCCTCCCTTCTTTTTCTTCTTCTTCCTTGCTTTGAGAAGTTCTGAAGAATCAGTGGTACTGTGTTCACATTTACTGCTCAAGACTGTTTGAGTTTGAGCCATCATTTCAGACATGGGGAAACCACACTTCCCAAGAAACCAGTAAAGAGGAAATGTATTTTTAAAACAGAAGCATTAGAATGAACAACAGGAATATTAGACACAGAGAGACACAAGATAGGAGAGCTGACCTTTTGAGACTTTAGCATCAGTCACAGAGATTTATAAATGCAAGGAAAAAACATAGATAGAGAAACCTGTAGTTATATCTGAAACTTTAGAAATCAGGCGTAGGGATATCATACAGACAGAGAGAACCTGCAGTTACATCTGAATCTTTAGGCATCAGGCGTAGGGATATCATACAGACAGAGAGAACCTGCAGTTACATCTAAATCTTTAGGCATCAGGCGTAGGGATATCATACAGACAGAGAGAACCTGCAGTTACATCTAAATCTTTAGGCATCAGGCGTAGGGATATCATATAGACAAAGAAAACCTGCAGTTGAATCTGAAACTTTAGATATCAGGCATAGAAATATCATAGACAGCAGGAAACTAATACAGAGAAAACTTGTAGTTACAGTAGATCTGAAACTTTTGACATCGGACATAGGAATATCAGACAGAGAACCCTGCAGTCAAATTTGAAACTTTTGATATCAGGCGTAGGGATATCATATGTTGCAGAGAAACAAACTTTAGGGGAACTTGCAGGTAAACCTGAAACCTTAGAACCAATCATATGAAAAACTATAGATGCAAGAAAATCAAAGCATGCAGCAACAAAATAATGGGAGCACTTTTGTCTTTTGAAATGGGGACCCTGTGAACAGCAGTGGTCCAACCAGGAAAAGCAGTAAATCAAGGTAACCGTCTTAAATAGAAATGTGAGTCTGAAAATCTGCAGTGGCCCACCCACAATGCAGAGACAATTCTTGTCCAGGTAATGAAAGTCTGAAAATAGCAAAAACAGGTGCTGCAGGGAGGGGTTTTTTTTTTTTTGTAAAAGGGAATTCTTCTCAGGGAGAAAGTGGCACAAAAAACCCTGCAGAAACCTTTGCAGCAACAAAACCTTCAGGATCCCAACTGGGATTTCAAAAACAAAAAAAAGTACTTATCTTCCTCCAAGCGGATGGGGTCTGCTGAAGCAGGAAGGCAGAGAATCTGTTCCAGCGAGATCCAGAAGTGGCCTTTGCTTTCTGTCACGGGAGACTCCTGTGGCGGGTAGGATCTCAGTGGCCGGAACAGCACGAGCGGGTAGGGGTCACAAGCAGGGGTCCGAGGCAGGCGGCAGGTAGCAAAGTCAGGTAACAAGCAGGGGTCCGAGGCAGGCGGCAGGTAGCGAAGTCAGGTAACAAGCAGGGGTCCGAGGCAGGCGGCAGGTAGCGAAGTCAGGTAACAAGCAGAGGTCGGCAACGAGGAGACTGGAACAGGACAGGGGAGCAAGGACAGGTCTGGGGGTAGGGACTGAGAACAGGAACAAACAGGGACAAGACAGATTACCAGCAAGGGCTTTTACTGTGAACAGACTCAAATACAGGTACAGGTACAGGAACAGATCAGGAATCAGAGACATGAGCAATACTGAAGGAGTCTGACATCAAGCAAAGGCAAAGGAAAACAGACAGGAAGCAAGCTATAAGGACAGAGACAGGAGCAACAAGAAGACAGACAGACAGAGGAACCCAGAGCCAACAGAAGGCAGCAGCACACCCAGTGGACAAGGAAGCTATGGCTAGGCAGGAGGTCTAGGCGACCCTGACATCCAGTTTTGCAGCTGGGAGACTTTGATACACAGCCACCATTGTGTCATGTTCAGACCACAATGCTTGAGATTTTTTCTTCTAAATAAATCAAGGGAGCTCATAGAGCACATAGAAGAGGCTCCCTAAGTACTCTTATATAGGATCATAAATAAACAATGACTGGTTATGCAACTCATAAAGGACCTTCCAGGTCAGTCCAATAAGGCATAGTGTAGATGAAGGTAGTAAGAAGAGGGCAGAAACAGACTTATACAAACAGATTTCATTGCCACAATCCATCGTTTCGGTTGATCCATGCATCCTTTATCAAGATGAGTGTCCTCACCTTGATAAAGGTTACACAAATCAACCGAAATGTTGGATTGTGGCAGTCACCGAAGACCAGAATTTACCCAGGGATCACAGCACAAGGCAGAGTAAGGGGTTAAATAAACAGGGGTTTATTCTGACAAAACAGGGAGCATCACAAGCATAAAACACAGTTAAAACACAGAAAAAAGGTATTAAACACATTAAATGAAACACTTTAAATAGCCTAACTCAGAATGTATGGTGTTAACTGGGGTATCCTAGCTCAGTAGGTGCTGGACACGAGTTGGCCCACTTACCCAGATCATCTCCCTCATATCAAGTCTCCTTTATGGCTACAGAATCCTCAGATCCCCACTGGCTCGTATTTCCAGGTAGTCTCCAATCACCGGGGCTAGCCACGGCAACATTCGACAGCCTAGAACTCGAGAATGGACTTGCAATGGTAGTTTTTCCCCTCCGCTTCAAACCTATGGAGAAACAGTATTCTGAAAGCCAGGGTCATATGTAAGATGATTCAGCCCAGATAGTGTCAACTCGGCTCTCTTTTCCAAGCACAACAAGTCTGTTTCTTTTCTTTACTTTATTTGTGGAAAGCAGGTTAAAAAACAGGAACTTGTGTAGAGATGTAGATGTTGGGATAATGTCTCTCTGTGTGTGCTTGGTAGTTAACGGCAGGTGAAAAAAGATAATCCTACCAGTAAAGGAGTTTACAGCAAGGTGCTCACTCATCCAGAGGTATGGTGGAAAAGGAAGTGAAACACTAAATGTCATGGAACAAGAATCACATTCCTGCCCGACCCCCCTTCTGCTTGTCAGCTCCTTAAGTTCAGCTGCAGGCATTGGCTCCACATACACACACTGTGCCTGTGTAACATGCAACAATGTTGCATTTTTTGCCTCTGAGCACATAATCAGTGAACTGCTACTGCAGCTTCTCCAGTCCTCCCAGTTAATGGACTTTCCCATGTTCTCCCCTGTCTTTTGCTGACAGTTAGTGCAGTCCCACTCAACCTTTAGTGTGACCCCTGCCCCTCACTTTCTTTTCCACCCTAGATTACAGTGAGTACAGACCTGTCTGCATCCACCCCTGGTAAGGCCTTTCTCTCTTACCATAGTCCAACCTCATAGAAGCATCCCACATAGAGAAGCACTCTCTGCCTACACTACACCCACAAGTTCCTGTGTTTTCTAATCCAGCAATAAAATTAAGAAAGACATTAAGGACTTGTCATGCTTTGGAAGAGGGAGGACATGAGTTGAGCTTACTGGAATCATTCACACATCATTCGTGACCCTGGTTCCAGGAAAGTAAGAGAGAGACCGTGTATTAGAGGTCTACGCAGAAGCTATCACTCACAGCCTTCATGCTACAAAAGTGCAGCTCTACACAGCTATACAGCAAACTGCTACAGCTTTCTGCAAAAACAAGCAGCAGTTTAAACAGAACAGTAAAACAAAGACCTGTGTTGGGGAATCACACAGCAGCTACTACTCAAAGACTTTATGCTATACAGAATAGTCCCTGCACACAAGGCAGCAGCTTTGCAAACAGACTGTACACACAAACCTAACTGCCTTTTTCTCTGTCTGAGTCCACCCGCTGCTCAGCCCCACAGTGAGGAGCCTACGGACACCTGTAAGCACAGCTACCCCAACGCTGCACGCTGCAGGACACCGCTCGGCACCATCTGAGACAGACGCCCTACGCTGACAAGGTAAAAGACCGCACGCCACACGCACTGGCAAAAGGCCTACACACACCTACAGCATGGCAGAACTCAGAGCCTCACCAGACATCACGCAGGAAAGCGATCTCTCAGATACAGAGACCGCTGCGCATCTGCAACAGGCGCAGGCAGGCGCAAGGCCCAAACGGACAGTCACACTGACACAAAAGGGCCGCGAAAAATATGAGAGCGACATTGAAGCGCACCGCGCTAAATTAGAGTTGGCCTGGGAAACAACCGCATTGGAGTTACGCAATGTCGTTAGTATTGGCGATAATGCACAACAGCTCGCGCAGGCAATTATTCAAATAAAGTCTGATCACTCGTGCTACCAAGGGCTGTCAGAAACATACATCACCTACTTGACCAGAACCAACACCGGCGAAAGCCTGCAAGAAAGAGACTTACAAAATAACATTGATCTTGCACGTGACAGCCGCGTGCGGGCCGCCATCACAGACGCTCAATGCGTGAGAAAAGAGCTCCTCCTGGAGACTGCATCGCAGCGCTCAAGCATATCCAGGCACTCATCAAGGTCAGCAAGATCAGTGCAATCTCACGTGTCTAGCGCAAGCGCGAGCGCTACCAAGGCGCGAGCCACAGCAGAGGCCGCACGTGCCAGGGCCGAATATGGTCGGAGAGAGGCAGCCGTAAGGGCAGAAAAGGCGCGCATAGAAGAGGAGGAGCAGGCCGCCTCCGCTGCCAATGCCGCCGCCGCTGCCAATGCCGCCGCCGCTGCTGCCGCTGCCAATGCCGCCGCGGCTACCACCGCCGCTGCCAATGCGCGTAGAAAGGCCGAATTAGACGCGGATCTAGAGGCTCTAAGCAAAGAAGAGGACGCCGCTGCCGCCATAGCCCAAGCCGAAGTCCTAGAAGCAGCTGCGAGACAGGACGGCGGGGAGCTACCGTACAGACGGATAGCTTCAGAGGATCCAGCCCAACGCACTGAAGACTACGTAAGGAGCCTCTTCAGTGTAAACACCAGCGCACCATCTCAACACGGAGGGAGCGACACCACAGACAACGAAGACTCGCTAGGACCACGAGGAGAAGACGCTGCTCCGTCAATGGCACACGCTGCCTGGGATAGCCACAGCCGCAACAGTGATCCACACGCCAGGGCGCACACGGATGCACCACCACAGGCTCGTAATCCAGGTACACCCACGCGGGAGAAAACAGCCCCTCACACTGGCCAGCAGCCATCACGCGTCCACGCCAAGGAAGAGGCGACCGCACAGACCGTCCCAGCAACAACCTCAGAACGGGGCAAACGCGCCGACGTCTCAGGTCTGACAGACATAGCCAAGTACATGATCCGGCGCGACTTGGTGCACGCAGGACTCATCAGCTTCGACGACCGCCCTGAGAACTACCGGACGTGGAAGTTCACGTTCAAAGACGCAATCGACAGCTTGGACTTCTCAGCAAGGGAAGAGCTCAACCTGTTAGTTAAGTTCTTGGGGAACGTATCCAGGGAGCAAGCGCAGAGACTTCGGACGGCAAACGCACATCAACCCCAAGTAGGTCTGGACCTAGTGTGGGAAAGGCTAGAAGAGACCTATGGCAGCCCTGAAGCAGTCGAGGATTCACTCTTCAAAAGAATCGAGAGCTTCCCCAAGATCACGAGTAAAGACTACTCGAAGTTACGAGATCTTGGAGACCTGCTGCAAGAACTGGAGTTCGCAAGGAAAGACCATTCCTTAATAGGTCTCAACGCCCTAGATTCAGCTCGTGGAGTGAGACCCATCCTGGAGAAGCTACCCTTCAACCTCCAAGAAAGGTGGCTTTCACAAGGTTCCAAATAAAAAAGGGAGAAGCAGGTTGTCTTCCCCCCATTCTCATTCTTCGTGAGCTTCATCTGCGAAGCGGCAAAGACAAGAAACGATCCCAGTTTCATCTTAGGTGCGCAAACCACATACAGTGCAAGCAGCCCGAAGAACGAGAGACCAGCGACGAGATATGGTAACCCCCAAACACCCATCTCGGCCCGCAGGACGGACGTGCCTCCCACGGCCCAAACTACTCCCGATCAGTCGGTCGCCGGAGACAAGGAACCAAGGGACCCAAACAGGGAATGTCCCATACACAAGAAGCCACACCCACTCAACAAGTGCTTTGGGTTCAGGATGAAGTCCCTAGAGGAACGCAAGAGGTTACTTGGAGAATTCGGAGTTTGCTTCAAGTGCTGCGGTTCCACGACCCATCTAGCCAGGGACTGTAAGGAAGAGATCAAATGCACAGTGTGCGAGAGTGACAAGCACGTGACAGCGTTACACCCAGAGGCGATGACACTCCACCAACTCAAGAACCCATCCTCCATAGCGGAGCATGGCGGGGAGAAAGAAGAAGGAGAGTCAACATCCGTCACATCTCAGCGCACTGAGGTTTGCGGAAAAGAAGGTGACAAAATGTCCTGCTCCAAAATATGCCTTGTCGCAGTGCACCCCCAGGGACAACCTGAGAAGGCTATTCGGATGTACGCAATCCTCGACGACCAGAGCAACCGATCACTGGTCAGGTCAGAGTTCTTCGACAAGTTTAACATACAAGATGGTGCCTTTCCTTACACTCTCAGAACGTGCGCAGGGCAAATGGAGACCACAGGGAGAAGAGTGAACGGCTACACCATATGCTCAATAGACGGCAAAGTGAACATGCCCCTTCCCACACTCATCGAGTGCAACCACATGACCACAAACAGGGACGAGATACCCACACCAGACGTGGCACTCCATTACCCCCACCTCAAAGGAATAGCCAACCACATCCGGCCGGTGGAACAAGACGCCAAGATCCTGCTGCTGCTCGGTAGGGACATCATGAGGGTACATAAAGTCCGTAAACGGCACAACGGACCCCACAACGCGCCATACGCCCAAAGACTCGACCTAGGATGGGTGATAGTGGGCAACTCGTGCACTAACAGAGAGCACGGGCAAGACTACGTTGATGCCCGCAGAACGGAGGTGACAGAATGTGGACACACATCTCTCTCTGAACCATGTCTTGGCCATCTCCAAGTGACCGAAGGGCCAAGTGAAGAGGAAAGACAAGGTCATACCCCTGAGACCAACAAAGACATCCTCACGCCGATGGGATGCGACAATGGCTTAGGATGCTCAGCAGTCCAGACAGCCAAGGATGATGAGTTGACTCCACCGAAGGAAGAGAGTAACCTCCCAAAGGTGACCGATAAAGGGATCGTCCTAAAAACAACAAACAATCAGACAATACTCCTGCGAGCAAGGGCACAATTAAGACGTACAGTTGTTCCTCTCCACAGAGTATCAAGCAACAGAGCAACCAATTGCCACGGCTGGCATAGCCGCAAAAGATTGCGCCCCACAGGCGAAGCCACAGTGTCAAAAGGACTGTTCGTTCAAACACGTAAAAGGGGACAGTTGCAGAGACATTTCCCAAAAGTATTTACAAGGACAAAAGAGACTGTTCTTCGTCATGTCCAGGGAGAAAACAACCTCCCGATGGCAGTCAACAAAGAAACACAAAAGCGTTTCACCAAACTACGCGGAGATGTTCTCGTGCAAGAGAAATGTACCGATGAACTACGGTGCACAGCGTTCCAGACAACAAGGAACGATGACAAACAAACACCCTCGAGGGAAGATAGAGGATTCCCGAGGTTAACTGTCAAGGAGCTCTCTAAAGACGGACTAAGCAGTCGGGTGACTCCGCTACCATTCCGTTCACCAAGGAGGCGCTTCCCAAACAATGGAGAACATGCCATCTCTAGGTTCACCTCGCACCTCTGCGGCCCACAAAGGGAACCAGAGACCAAAAACAACTTTGTGGTCTTCATCCAGAAGATATTCTTTACCGGCCACGCAAAGCCAGCACCTCTAATGGAGGAAGGCAAAGAATGTCGGTACCTCCAATCACCTGGGGCCTACCACCCTCCGGTACCCGATCAAATCCGGGTAATGTTCAACCCCAGCGCTCAGCTTCAGGGAGTCTCCCTGAACGACGCCCCCTTTATTGGATTACATTCGACAACCAGTTTTCCAGGGACAGTAATCCGCTCCCACAAGGAGCCAAAAGCCCTCTCCTTCTGCCAAACGCCAGGTGATAGAGCAACAGGCTGCCACGGCTGGTATACCTACAAGGGGATACACTCTGTGGGTGAAACTACAGAGACAAAAGGACTGTTCTCTCACAAGACTAAAAGGAAACAGTGCCAGAGACTTTTATACAAAGACATTGTGGTGCAACCAGCAAACCTGGAGCTGTGCATCCACCCTGCATCCTTTGCCAAAGAACCTTGGCCAAGGGACCTTGATACCAGTGATACCGGCCGGTGTCACATCGCTATGTGGACATGGACTCTTGCATTGTTTGAGAATGTGATGTTATCTTTGTTATGCATTGCACATATGTTCCACATATTCCAGTTATATAGTGGTATCTCCAGATACCAGACGGGGAGTGTCATGGAACAAGAATCACATTCCTGCCCGACCCCCCTTCTGCTTGTCAGCTCCTTAAGTTCAGCTGCAGGCATTGGCTCCACATACACACACTGTGCCTGTGTAACATGCAACAATGTTGCATTTTTTGCCTCTGAGCACATAATCAGTGAACTGCTACTGCAGCTTCTCCAGTCCTCCCAGTTAATGGACTTTCCCATGTTCTCCCCTGTCTTTTGCTGACAGTTAGTGCAGTCCCACTCAACCTTTAGTGTGACCCCTGCCCCTCACTTTCTTTTCCACCCTAGATTACAGTGAGTACAGACCTGTCTGCATCCACCCCTGGTAAGGCCTTTCTCTCTTACCATAGTCCAACCTCATAGAAGCATCCCACATAGAGAAGCACTCTCTGCCTACACTACACCCACAAGTTCCTGTGTTTTCTAATCCAGCAATAAAATTAAGAAAGACATTAAGGACTTGTCATGCTTTGGAAGAGGGAGGACATGAGTTGAGCTTACTGGAATCATTCACACATCATTCGTGACCCTGGTTCCAGGAAACTAAAGGTTGAGTGAGACTGCACTAACTGTCAGCAAAAGACAGGGGAGAACATGCTGGAGGACTGGAGATGTTGCCAGAGCAACCAGGGGTGTGACAGACTGGAAGGAAAAAGGGCTACATAATGTATCCATTCCATTTGCACTGGGAGTGAACTGAAAGGAAAGTGACATCCTAGTGCAGCTAGCAGGGGGAACTGCCAAGGGAAGGGGGGCGGACTAGCCCATACTGAGAAGAAGCTCAGAAGTTGCTGTAGCAACTCACTGGCTGCCTGCTCACAAGCAGAAAGGACAACATATTGATACATCACACAGGCACGGTGTGTATATGTGGAACAAATGCCTGCAGCTGAACTTAAGGAGCTGACAAGCAGAAGGGGGGTCGGGCAGAAATGTGATCCTTGTTCCATGACAAAAGGCGTTCGGCCAATCATAGAGGGGGGAGAAAAACAAACAGACCAACCAGAGAAGAGTGGGGCGCAATTATTTGTCTGGCTATTTGCCGATCGTGACATCTCGTTGAGTGGGAAATATGCATTGGCCAATCACAGAAGTGTCTATGGTGGTCATTTGCCAGACGAAGGGGTCCTACTCAGAGCTTCACAAGGGTGGATTTAAAAGCGCCATTTTAAAGGTCCCCGAAATGGCTCTGCTTTTGGTCCGTGAGCAAAATTATAGGAAGTCCTTTGGTCAGAATCTTCCCCGGACTCTGCCCTTTCCTTCTGTCCCTCCGAAGTCCTAGCAAACTGACCAGAAATGGGGGCCCACGTGCCCTTTCTTAAATTACCTCTGCCCCCCCACCAGCCTTCGGAAATCCATTGTACAGCAGGGGGAAATGGTTCTCAGGGAACAAGTGGTTTCTGACCTTGTCCCTTATGTCCAGAAAGGTGGTACGGCAACCTCACATGTTTAAAAGCATAACATACCACTAACATACCACAGTACCACTAATTTCAAACACAATAAAGTTATACAATTTCACATGATTTTAGAAAATACATTTGCCGGCAATTCCAGTGCCCCACAATAATCTGTAGGTCAAGGGCAGTTGTGACAATACGAAACATAAGTAGCGCATTCCTACCAAAAGAATATGGATCAATGTCTGTCCTGTTTTTCTTTTCTGTGACCATCTGTTTTGTTTTCCTTTCTGCAACTGCCTGAATGTCCTGTTTTTTTATGCTGTTTCTTTCTGTCTGTCCTGTTTATTTTTATGTGACTGAATTAATTAGAAACTCATGTTTACTGAAAAGTAGTTATACTCTGAGTTTATATATATATATATAAAATAAAGTAGTGTGACGCTGTACCTTATAGCGCCAGCAAACTTCAACCACTGCTTCTAGCAGTTTATCCAATAAAAGTCAGCGAGCATGTTTTGCAAGAAGAAACCTAACCATTCCATGTTCGTGCCTAGGGAATGTTGTATCTGACACATGCAACAGTTATAAACTAATATAAGAGAAGTACTATAAACACTAATACAGTTGTGACAAACCAAATGAGATTTAAAAAGTTAGCTACATCAGCTGGACCTGTTGACGAAATAGATGTGCAGTATGTAGAATGAGTCACTCTTCATCACAGCTCTGTGTTTTTCCTGTCTGGAGAATACACATAGGTACAATCTTAGTTAATGAGATCTTTACAGATTACCCACGAGATTTGATGGATTTGCTACATTATTGGTTACAAGTCAAAAAGACAATTGCAAAATTAAACTTTGCCATTTACTTACCGTTTGCATAAATATGCCAGTAGAACAGTACATTTTTATGTAGCAAATTGAACAACATGTCATTTTGGATGTGATATTTTACATGTTTAGGAAGTAAAGCAATACTTTTACAATAAATTGTAGGAATTCTCCATTTAGCAATACAGTACAGTATAACAACATGTCATGCTTCCTTGTAGCATGTTCAGTTCATCATTGTCTGACCTTCCTCTCGGGTGTCTGATAATTGGTGGCAAGCAGGATGTACTGGAGGTTTGGATTTTATTACTGGACTTAATTCTTCTGCAGGCAAAGATCACTGTCATTATTATCACATTGGCAAAACAACAGAAGGAGTTTAGTAAAGTCCCCAAGCCATACAAATATCAAACCGTACAGTGTTTATAACTACATTTCACAAATATATTGTGGATGAGAGCATGCGAGTAAAGGTTTCAGCTAATGCAGGAAGGTGCCTTATGGCAGAAGATTGCGTAGTAAATATGGCCCTGCTATTGCTAGATAATTAGGCAATCTCCAATTTTCAAATAATATTCATTCTTTGTATTAGTAAATAACGTAATTTGGTATTACTGCAAGTAGTGTTTCATTAATAAACATTAGAAAGTTTCAAATTGACAAATCATTTAAGTCAGCACAATTTGTTTGTTTAATTTTTTTTCCCATTTAAAATATTACAGTATGTGCCAAAGTAGGTATAAGTAAAACAAAACGAATATAGGATATACAGGGGTCTGTACTGTTTACAGTGTTAAGATCACATTAGCTAAATGCTTACATTTATATTAGTACAATACCTAGTTAGAGATTTTTTTTTTATATAGCGTCAGAAGTGTATTTTTGGAAGCGTCAACAGAGCATATTGTAGATGTGCAAATAATGCTGCTCCTTTTATGCATACACTGATTTGCCCTTTATTTAGCAGTATTATTTCTTTAAGCGAAAGTTCTACAAATACACACTCTAAGAGATGTGTGCAGAGGTACATATACTGGAGACCGATTTGGGTCAAATTATATCTTGGTTTTATTGAGCCTGTTCCTTTATCCAGGCAAAACATACAAAAACAACAAAATAACAAACTCCTATCCCTTTGTAAGGGCTAACTTACTTCCCAAGACTGCAGGACTGGAGGGATATTCCCATTACTAGCCTATCACCCCAAAGTCTCAAGAAGTACCTTACACAGGTGGCCCTCCATGTCAGTCTCTGGCAGGTTTCTGGGTCCTCTGTGTCCAGGAAATATAGGTTTCTGGGTGTCTGGGTGTCTTGATCTCAGCACAGCCTTTTTGTTCAAGACAGTGTCAGCGTGCAGGCTTCTCTGCACTCCTTCTATCAGCCTAAGTGTGAGCTAAGGAATCTATCTCCTGTGTCTCACATGAGGATTTTTACAGAGCTCTCATTAGTCCAGGTTGAGACTAGTTAATTGAGTGGCTGCAATTAACTACCTCTCTGCTGGATTCTCAGACCTCTGAGGCGGCTTTATTTAAACAGGGATATGTCCCTGTTACACACACCCATTTTTTAACGTTAAAAAAAAAAACAGAATTGGCCCTGTACTATGGAGATCTGTATCTCTAGGTTTCCATAAAACCATGTCCTTCTAATAAATATGTAACAGTAGTTCATACATGGAGTCTCCATGTGAAGATTAATATACTGCATATAAATCAACACAAAGCATAAATATCAACTCAAAACCGTCTGCAGTAAAACTCCTTTGATTTCCAGACCATAGACTGAAATAAATGTGACGACCATTTCTGTTGTATTCCGTTCTGTTGTATTTGTGAGGTTGGTGACTGCACAGGTAACTTGAGTCCTGCTGCATCTAGGGTGATTCCCCAAGTGTGATGCTCCTTGTCTCCACCGATCCACTCCCAGGTCCTTTCATTTTACCATACTGGTGCAAACTACCCACTGGGAGAGGCCAGACAGGCAGCAAATGTCCAATTCGAAAAAGCACAACAATGACCATATTAGCTGTTAGACAAAAAATTTAATTTATTACACTAGAATCATACACCTTTAAATAGAATAAATAAATAAATAAATACAAGAATTAGATCAAATCCGCAATACATTATTATTTAACTACTGTATTCCTAGGTAACCAACTAATTCTGACTAAAGTCTATCATGGCATGTTTCTATGTGTTAGGCACCAGACCACGGTGGGCTCTGAGCCAAAGAGCGGATCCTAAAGGCTGCAGGAGGCATGTCTGCAACAATACCAGAGCATACAGTAGCAGGAGATACAGGGCCTCATGCAGAGAGCAGCGCTAACAGGGAAAGCGGCATGTTTTGCCGAAATCTGCCTTTAGAAAGGCAGATAATGGCGAGTTTTAAAAAAGCGCCATTTTTTTTTTCTGAAACTCGCCGCGCGGCTGGAGAGAACCTAAATCTCTCCAGTGTTGAAAACGGCCGTATTCAGAGAGCCGCGAACACCATCTAGTGGCTGTTCGCACCAAAAAAATGGCGCGATTTTCAACATTTTGCTTCGCCAGCAAGAAGCTGGCGCTCGGCGGCCGGTGGGGGAGGAAAAAAAAAAACGCGATTTTTTTCCCACTAGTTTCAACAGCGCTCATATCGCTGGTTGAAACTCTCCATATGCAGAAAGGATTCTAAATGCAGTTTTATGCCCTTTCTGCATATGGAGAAAAAAACTCTCCATTAAAGCTACATTTTATTCCCCTCTCCAATTTTAAATAGCGCTGCTCTCTGCATGAGGCCCATAGTATGAACTGCGCAACACAGGTCTGATTCAGGATGGTGATGTACAGTAACACCAGCAAAAGATAGCAGGCAGGAGCGGGGTCAGGACTGGCAGGGGTCCAGGTAACAGGGACAGCTGCACATTGGACCAATAGAGCTAAAAATTATACTAAAGCAGCGGAGCTATCCAGCAGCTGATGTTTTGTACTGTAGCTCACTGCTATAGCTAATGCCTTTGAGTGATGAAGGTGTGTGTTCAAATCACTCAGAGCATGACTGCACAATCCTCCTCTCAAGGCACCTTCCAGGTGTCTTAGAACCTGGCCTCTCAGGGAGGCTTGGGGAAATTATTTTAGGAGATGCGGGTTATGACTATTAGCCACTGGTTCCCAGGAGATCTCTTCTGCAACATACTGTACCCTTTCTAGTCCACCAGGCTACCATGTTTTTCTCTTGCCCCTGGATTTACAGGGAGTCTGATGAAGGAGAGTTACAGTACATAACTGAAGTGTATTCAACAAATGGTTTAACTAGAGAGCTGTGGAAGACAGGATATAATTGTAATAATTCTGCCAGATTGAAACAAAAATCTGTCGGGTTAATCTGTTTTATGAAGGAACACACACACACACACTATATATATATATATATATATATATATATATATATATATATATATATATATATATATATATATATATATTGTGTGTGTGTGTGTGTTCCTTCATAAAACAGATTAACCCAACAGATTTTTGTGTGTATATATATATATATATATATATATATATATATATATATATATATATATAACCATGCCCCAAGCTTAAGCCTATAGGGAACCATGTTAATGGTTTTGAAGCAAAAGGTGGCACTGTGTGCTCATTTGCATGTCATTTCCCAGAATCCCTTGCTGCAGTGGAAGTGCTGTGTGCTGGGTGATAATGATGAAAGGCGGGGTTGCAGACCTGTCTAAGACATGCAAATGAGCATATACTAATATTTCCATTTGATATATATATATATATATAGTTTTTTTCACAGGAGACTGCAGCTATCTACGATAGACCCTGTGGAAATGGAGGCGCTGCGCCCAGAAGAGAAGGTACCAAGCATGAAAAGCCTGCCCTGATTATCCCCACTACCACCAGCGGATGCTCAGACCCTAATATGAACCATACAGGTGGCACCAACCGCATGTATCAGCAGTGAATCTCCCTTAGTGTGGGGGAACATGTGTTACACACATATATATATTTTTACATTTGAATCTACAGCCCCTTTTGTATCCAGGGGAGGGTCCTAGGTCTGAGCCCCTGTAGGGCAGTACCCAGGCCTCAGGCCCACCCCCCGTCACTCAAGGGAGTTGTTTACTGCAAGAGAAGGAGCATGGATTTAACCCTAACACTGCCTGCATGTGCGAAGCAGCTGTTCAGTGGTTCCCTGGAGCTCCATGCGATCGGGAGGCGGCCATTTTGCGAGTCGCGCATGCACAGTGCAGGAGGCGACGACCATCTTAGGATAGCTCCGCACATGCAGCCGTGGGACTACATGTCCCAGAATCCTCCGGGGGGAGGGAAAAACCACATGTGCTATCCCAGCCAATAGGGATCTGAAGAGAGGAGGAACAGGATATTCTCCACACATGGAAAGTCTGCGTGTCCATCTTCCAAGAGCGGCAGAGAGGACAGATGTGTCCAGGGTGCCAGTAGCCCCTGGACTAGGCCAGAACTTTGCCCCTAGGCCCCAGATAGGCCCTGAGACACTGGCAAAGTAGTATTGTAGGAAGGCCCCAGATAGGGACTCTTCCCTTTACCAGTACTGTTGCACCAGTGACCAGACAGCCACGTGGTGATCTGCGACCTGGAACAAGGTTACAGGCTCCGTAGACATTTTGTGAGACCCTCCGGCTTGAGCTCACACAGCAAGGAGGATCGCTCACGAAAGGAAGTATCACTTCCAGATGAAGAAAATCTAAAAAAAACAAACAAAAAGGCACAAGCGCACAAGCGCACATTACCAAAAATAAAAACAATTTATTAAAAGAAGGGGGAGGCAAATGCCCACTTACAAAATACAGGATTTAAAAGAGCAAATAATAAGAGCATCGATACCAACAGCCGGCTGTAGAATCGACCGTCAGCTGGAGAAATCCTTAGTGATTGATGCCGTGTATAGCTGAGGGAAACCCAAGGACCTTAGGTAAGTCTCTGACATCCAGACTGGAACGAAATCATCCTCATTGAAGTCCGTGTGATGTTGAACACACTTGCAATGAGACTTCAGCGTCTGCATTCCAGAGGGAGCCCTGTTAAAGCAATAATCAGCTGTTCAGGCAGGAGATCTCACACGGCACAGCTCGGCATCACATCAAGGTAGCATGATGACGCAGATACCCTACGCATTTCATCAGCATACATCTGACTTCATCAGGGGGATGCCCACTTAGTGTGACACTTATATATATATATATATATATATATATATATATATATATATATATATATATATATATATATATGACAGAAACAATACATGCTCATTGGCTAACAGGAAGAACAACAGCAGAGAGCAGTTTTCCATAATTGTGCTTAAAAATAGCAGATAGAGAGTTCATTAATTAACCCTCAAGGATAAACATACATATCTACTGCTTTATAAAACAGCTAAAAATTGATATAAATGGCACAATGATTATAGTGCATATATATAATGTACCAATAACATTACAAATTAAAGAATAATAAATGAACTTGATTATGCAGTGTATGTTTATCCATGAGGGTTAATTAACTCTCTATCTGCTATTTTTAAGCGCAATTATGGCAACCTCTCTGCTGTTGTTCTTCCTGTTAGCCAGTGAGTGTGTATTGTTTCTGTCTATATATACTGTGTTGTGACATTCCCCTGATGAAGTCAGCTGTACGTTGATGAAACGCGTAGGGTATCTGCATCATCATGCTACCTTGATGCTATGCCTAGCTGTGCCGTGTGAGATCCCCTGCCTGAACAGCTGATTGTTGCCTTAATGGGACTCCCTCTGGAACACGGAGGATTAAAGAGTATTGTGTCTTTTCTATGGACAAATTTAGAGTATTCCTATAAAGAAAATGTTACATATTTTGAAGATACTGTAGTTTTTTCATGTCTGCAGCTATCAAGAATAAATACAACAAACTCTTTGAAGTTGACCTATAATAAATGGAATAAGACTCGCAATACAATGAGAGAGATTACCCTAGAAGTAGTCAAGAACAACAAAAGGGAGATTTGACTTGAGGGTATCTGGAAGATACTCCCCCAATTGGGAGAACTGGTCCCAGATAGTAGAAAAAGTAGAAGATCGAAGCAGCAGCCACTCCTATAGACTGAGACTCACCAATGAAAAATTAAAAACAAAAAACTTTATTGGGCTACATAAAACGGATACTCAGGACGAACAAAAAAGGAATGACCTCCTCCACTAGTTTTGGGCAGGAACTGCCCTTTCTCAAAGAGTACTCCTTGAGAAAGGGCAGTTCATGCCTGAAACTTATGGGAGGAGGTCGTTCCTTTTTTGTTCGTCCTGAGTATCCATTTTATGTAGCCCAATAAAGTTTTTTGTTTTTAATTTTTCACTGGTGAATCAAAGTCTATAGGAGTGGCTGCTGCTTCGATCTTCTACTTTTTCTATTGTGCTTCCGGATTTTGCCTGCGCCGCGGAGTCTCGCTTACCGCTGTCCAGGTGTAATGCGACCCCAGGAGAGAGAGTGAGGACAAACAGGACGGTATTTATCGTGAGTATATTGCAACTCCATACCGATCCACTTTACTGGTTTATTGCAGCTGTACACATATGCATATACAGGTCTGCTACCGGTAATCCCTCCAACTCTCTCTCTTTCTCTGGCCTTATCTCCGCTATCTCCATTTAATCATTATACCAGGCTTTTTTAGCTAACCAGAAGTGTATAACTTTGAGCCTTACAGACGGTTTTTCCTATGGCCCCAGAAAGTGCATGCAGCCATGAGGTGAGCCCATCCATGGGGATGGGGGAATCAATGGAACTGTTATGCTATAAGGGATCTGACATGGAGCAGTCCCCTGCTGCTTATACTAAGAGAAGTCCCTTGCCATACTCAGAATAAGTCTACACATCTCCTCCCCTAGCATCCTACAAGCTAGTGCCCCTGTTAGGATGGACCCTGGATTAATCAGTATAGAAGAAACATTATCATTACCATTGCTGTTATTCCATAAAATACCTTTTTATATAAATTTCTACAATCCCTAGTACTCTTTCCTGCTTCTCCCCTTCCCAACTCACTCTGAAGCACTGACATCCTGCCTAATGACTACATACCAGATCTCCTACAGGGTTGCCCAGTACTGGTAGCACAGTGGTTAGTAATAGTGACTGAATCCTGTGCTACTATTCTTCCGATCTCGCTATGTTTAGTTCCCAATGTGGGGAAGGGCATGGAAGAGACTTAGATAATGCATATTTGTGTTTGTATTTAACTACCAGGGTCGGTCGAGGAAGAAGAAATGCTTATGAAGTAAACCCAAGTGAGCACACCAGCTTCAGAGTGATCCAGTGTACCCCTATCACAGTTACTGGGGGCACATGTAGCTGATACACCTCTGACAGGATGATGTCGTCCTCTACCACCACTCAAACTTATGGGGTCTGGAAGCCCTTACAAGGGGAGGGGTAAAACCACAAGTGTGGAACCAAAAGTATTAATCTCCCATACCAATTTTAGGGTAATCTCTGTAGGAGTATAGCAAATTCTAGCATGGAGGAGTGGTTTGGGCTAGGTTATAAGAGGGATGTCCCAATGGCTGTAGTCAGGAATCGGGAGGGAAGTCTGAATGAACTAGGTCTGGTTTAGGTCTCTCAATAAAGGGTAGCCAGGCTAAGAGCCTGCAGCAAGCCAAGAATAGCTTGCCCCAAGGAAGATCCCGAGTCACAGGACCAGTAAGCATAGAGGGAAACTGACAGGAGAGGCCTCTGATCCCTTGAAGGACATCCACTAACTGAAGCTGATTTTGCTCATTTCATCACACACTGTAAGTCGGTGCCCTGTCAGGTGGGAACCTACTGTAGGAGCCCCTCTGCTAGGAGAAGTTCTAACTTTGATGTTAATAAATGAAAGAGTATCTTTTAATAGAAGTCCCTGGCATCTTACACCAATTCTTCCTCTTACTGTCCTGTCCAAATTTCCTGGGACTGCCAGTCTGTTTAGTGATCACATGTCAGTAGTCCGTGTTGCCCAGTACCAGTAACCCAGTGGCAAGTAACTGCACTTTGTTATCCTATCCCTCCAATCTGGCTACATTTATAAAGATTATTGTCCCATTTGGCATATGAAAAACACACAATTCAAACTCAAAACTATGCAAGACCCTGAAATTCACAGTATCAAACTGTGTAGAAGAGAAGTTTGTACTACTGTCCAACATGACTAAATGAGTACAGTATTTCAGTGTGTAATGCTTTGAAATGTCAATGATATGGCAGAAAAACATAGAAGATTAAGGCAAAGCAAACATGAATTACATGGTGTCCAATTTAAAGTATATACAAGGCAAGAAAGTGACATGTCTAAAATGTACAGTATGTTCATCCTGTTTATCTGGTAGTGCATGACCTTTAAATGAAAAGGTTAGGTCTCCAGTTAAAGCAACTTGTATGTTTCCTGTTCCGTCAGGAACAAGGTCTTAAAATCTGAAATATTTTGTGTACATTTTGCTTAATCTCTGAAGTCAATTTATCTGTGTCAGTAACTCACAAATTGTTATGGAACAAGAACCACATTTCTGACTCACCCCCCTCTCTCCTTTGCAGTTTCTGCCTGTCAGATTTTATTCCCAGCTGCATGGAGTCTGCAGACACATACTGTGCCTGTGTGGCTTGCAACAATGTTGCATTCCTTGCCTGCGTGCATAACATCAGTAAGCTGCTACAGCAGTCTCTGAGATCCTCACCAGAATGGGCTAGTCTGCCCCCCCTCCTGTTTGTTCAGACATGGTCTGCCCCTAGACTATTCCTTTACCCACACTGCACCTCACTTCCTTTTCCACCCCTGGAGACAGTGAGTAAAGGACCCCTTCTCTGTTTATCCCCCTTGGTGAGGCCATCTCTTTTTACCGGTTCCTAACTAATAATCACCACTACACACCATCCACAAGCATCTGTATCCTGCTGCCTTTTCCCAATAAAGTGGAGGAAATATTACAGGACTTGGAGTGATTTAAAAGGGAACTGTGTTAATGCTATCGGGAGCCATTCATACCAACGTGACCCTGGCTTCAGAATACAAATCACAGTCATTGTAGATTATTTCATGGGGTTCCTGATAACAGATTTTTGTGCAGCAGAGTTGATTTGAACAATGCTTCTAACATGTGAAATCTTCAACAAATTACTGAATTGTTATGTTTTCCTTTAACTATTCACCTTCAGTGTTGATTACATTTTAAGGCATGAAGTTGCAGGAAGGTCTCAGTCACTTATAATAATACTCTAATTAGCAACCCAGATAAATTATATATTTATTCATATTCTGTCAATTGCTAACTTTTGTTTATTGTTTTCCAGCTGCTTTCAAAATGTTCCCTAAATATGAGTACAATGCATTTTTAGTACAATTTTACAATGAACAAGAAAACAGCGCTTGAGAAAAAAACAAAAATTAGAAAATACTGTACAAACGCATCTCTGTATAGATCAAAAAATAGGAACATGTGTACAGTTCAGATGTAGCATCTGACTTGTTACTTCAGACAACATAACATATCGTGTTATAACTCACAATATCACAGGGTTTCCATAGGATTCAAAGGCAGCGTTGGTGCAGAATATTACAACAATCCCACCAAAAGGGAACAAAGAAGTCGGCAACATACTGTACGTATATATACAGCAATGGAAAATGGATATCATGTCTATACACATGTACAGTGTATGTATGCATATATAGTCACATACAAATGTATTGAAGAGAGATGCAAGCAATAGCAGATGAACAGAGGTGTCAGTGGGGCATAAGTGAAGAACACAGTTGCTCAGGTACCCACAAGCTCAGTGGGTCTACTGTGCATTTTGACCCACAGACATTTTGAGAAATCCGAATTATTTAGTTAATAAGTGTTTGAGTGTTTGACTCAATAAAATCGCCTCTTTTTTGTCCTTTAACTGTGAGAATATTGAGGTAATGATACTTTTGGGAGGTAGAGATGAACAAGACAAATATTGACATCTTAGTTACTGGCAAGAACTTATTTATTAACTAATTATAACAATAATATATTTGACTTGCCTGAGCAGCCCACCCACTACTGGAGCTTGAAACCCCTGATATTTTTGTGACCTTATGACAAAATGATGACCGTATAAACTTAAAAAAAACATACTTGGCAATCTCATTTATCACCCAGGATTGTTTTTGGTACATAGATAAAAGCCTGGAAATATGGGGGGAAACGACATACAACCGTGTAGTAACTTTCTTAATAAATCTACTACACAATGTAAAAATTCCTCAGGAATAATTACAAAAACATTAAAACCCATAGATACACATGTAGCCCAACTTAACTTCCCCTGCACCCTGGCAGAGAAATCTATTAGCCGTGGCTTTCACATTGCTTGTGTTCTCATGCTGTGGTTTGCCCTGGAAGCCAAACCAGCTATACTGTACGGTTAAATGTGTAACAATTACATGTGTTTTTGCTAATAATTATAGAGCTCCTATCCAACAGATATGCTTGTGTAGCGGTGTTTCCCCCATCCTCTGGGAGATTTGCCCTGCTACCAGGTGTGTAGTGCTGGTAGCTGCTGGCTTACAGGATACTGAGTGGTCCGCTGGTGGTATTGGGGACATCAGGACAGGCTTCTGGGGTATTAGCTTGTTCTTCCTCATGGTGTCAGCACCTACATCTCTTGCAGGCCCCAGGGATGTGGAGACAATCCCTGCAGGAGAACTCACTTCTACTCCCCCTGATAGATTGCAGACTCAGACAGGAGTATATTTTAACAGGAACACTTTATTGCAATACAGCTTATATCAGCATACACTGCACAGCAACACTTTCTGGCCTCTCACCCTCCGGATGGTCCCTGGACTTCCACCCTTGGCCTAGGGCACAAGGGCAATCCTAACTCTTCCCAGACTCCCTAATAGATCCATAGGTACGGTAATCACCCCCCACTCCACAAGGGGAGGGGACAGCAAGTGCTGAACACCTATACACCTTTGTGTGATACCAGTCTCTCTCCAGGGGGAGAGACAACGTCTAAATTTGGGAAGTGCAGACTCTTAAGTACCGAGGAGGAAGGTCTGAGCCCCTTATTGGGCAGAACACATGCCTTAGCCCAACTCCTCCCCTCTCATTCAAGGAAGCTGCTTCTGGTGGGGAAAACCCAGGATTGGTCCTGACACTGCTTGCACTGTTACCTTGGCTTGCATGTCAGGGAGGGCAAATTAGTAGCCAAAACCAGACATGGCTACACATTAATTAGCACATGTAAAGAACTATACAATATGTAATTCATTGCATTTCGAGTAATTAAATAATACAGCTAAAAATATTCACTGGACATTAAAAGGAATTGGGGACAAGTCTTCATATAACACCAATGTAGAAGACTTAAATATATATATTTTTTATGGTTTTCTCCTTGAACCATATAATGGGGATAGCAATCTTGTTTAATCACCTTTATTTCTCAGCAGATGTAATTGCTGCATTTGTGTTTGTCACTACTGTATGTTCAGAGGTTGACTTGCCTAGCATTCCTTTGAACTTGCGGAGAACTGCAAAGCTGGAATAATGAGGGGTCAATTCAGTCACCTCCGACTGTCCCGACTGTCCTCTTGTAAATAGAAACAATAGCATTCTGCATTACAATAATTACATTTAAGCTACATCTAGGACTATCTATCTTTTCTGTAATATATAGAAAATGGCACAGAGCACCAACCTTATACAGTAATTGTGGATATCAATAAAAAAATGTTTTGTGAATAGAAATATTCATTTATTAGAAAATTAACAGACATTAATGAATTGTCATTTACGATAATGGAGAATTTTGTACCGTTTGTATATTTTTTGTGTTTATGTCCTTTTCCTATAATACAGATGGGCATGAGGATCCATATGCTCAGCAATGCAAAGCCATAACACTCCTTGTGGTCCACGTTGTTGCCCGAAGATGTCTTATGCCTTAGAACCAGTAAATGTAACTCTTTTGGTGCTTAATGTTATTTATGTTGCCTTGAGTAATATTCAGTGACAAGGGAAATCCTTTTATACCACACATTCTAAGTCAGGTTAATTACAAGTATGCTTCACTTTTTTATTTTTCTGATTTTACCAGGGTAAATCCTAATTTAAAATCTAAAAATCTTTGTTGCCTTTTAAAAAATTTTTTTTTTAGTAGTAGTACAACATCTCCCCAAATGACTCTGTAAGGGATCACTTCTGCGATGCGAGATGTGTGAAACTCTGATATGATCTTCAACTCCCTGCAAATCAGGGTAATTATGGGGTTCATGTGAAGTCACCCTTCACCAAGCTTCACAGGGATTGCAGGAGCTTTGCTATGGGTGCGCAAATGTTCAAAGGGTGCAGACTTTCTGGGCAGCTGTAGGGAAACACAAGAACACCTGAGATTTACTGTAGTGGAGTCCAACGGGAGAACCCACATCCTACATTCCCTAATAAAGGGTAGAAATGGGCACAACCCTAGAATTAGTTCAGACAGACAGTTGATAAAAGTGTATGGTATTTCCATTACATACCTATAATCTGGTGATTATAACATTCTAGTCAATTTATTTTTTGAATACATTTAATTTTGACCATAAGTTAACAGGTTTACTTCATTGGTCTTCTATTTCACATGTTGGTTTGTTTTTAGTGCATCAATAGCAGACACACTAGTTCTCTAGCTGAATGAAATTAATGTGCATGTTATACAGTATGTAAAGTATGTAAAAAATCCTCATGAAGAAAATCATACTGACATGAACACCATATTTACTTATGACAAACACATACAAAATCACTAAATATCTGATGAGAATTGATCTTCCGAAACATGTTTCAATCTTTATGTAAAGTTATTGTTGTCTGAGGGATTTCTGCCAAAATAGGCGTTTTCTGTTGTTATCAGCAAAATGTGTACAATTGTTCTGAAGTGTAAAATAATTTTTAACCAAAGTCAATTAATTCCACATGAAAGAAATAACTTTATTCATATAGTGCTTTTCTACCAATGGGACTCAAAGCACTTCACAGAAACAAGATATATGTAGTATATAGTATAATTTGTTTTTTTAAAGTACAGTAAGGTTTTGGGATGATTGGTTTATAAAATATTACTTTTGAAGTGAAACTTCTTTAGTGGCACCTAGTCATGATGGGACAAAACTGGATAGATGGAGACGAAATGTGAAATGTACTGTAAGTGACGTCACGGCTCCCCCCCGCTCTCCCCACACGCCCGCTGTCACATGCGTGGTGATTACCGCTGGCACCGCTCCTAATGGCCGCCGCTCCCCCCACACGGCCGCTGACATATGCGGCGGCAATAGCTGTTGGCGCCGCTCCAAACGGCCGCCATTCCCCCCCACACGTCCCCTGGCGGAAGCAAAACAGGGTTGGGTGGAAGCCATGTTGTGGATGGCAGGTTTCACATGACCAGCAAGAGCCCTCGCCCACATCAGAGAAACTCGCTGCTCATTGGCCGCGTGGGGGTGTGATTGGCAGAGGGCGCTGTTGCGAGGCAACCGGTGATTGGCTGTCGCGTCTCGTTCGCCGCTGACGATTGGTTGAGGGACTGTCAGTCGGTTAAGGGGTTCCGGCTGACAGGGGCAGGGAGACGCGTAACTTGGCGGCCCCAGACATGGCTGAGAAGAAGCTGAACGGAGCTCAGCCGCCCGGTACCAACCTCCTCTTCTCCTCCGCCTCCTCCGAGTTCAGCTTCTCCGGTGCTGCCCGTCGGTGAATGCGCTGCTCCGGGGTGGGGGAGCTACCTGAGGCAGATGCTCCACTGGTAACAACAGGCCTCATCCTCCACCCCCTTCCCGGGAGCTCAGATTCACCTTAACTGCCCCCCCCCCCCCCAGCGCATGGAATACCTAATTGTAGAATATTTATGGATTTAAGTGTGACTCCCAATTATCCAAACTGGTAGAAGCCCCCCACCCCCACCACAATAAATATATATGTGGGTGAGCCCCCCCAATCATCAATGATATTGTTGCACATCCGTGTTACCGTGCCCTGTCGCTCCTGCTCCGGTCCGGTAATGGGAGGAGCAGGGCGGGAGGGGGGTTCCCGTGTCACCAGGGGGCTGGCTGCAGCAGGACACACAGCCGTGTCCGCACCTCCGCCGGGGTAGTGGGAGTCAGGAGAGGGGAGAGGGGGGGGGGGGGCATGACACAGAGAGACATTCACACCACCACACAGAGAGAGAGAGACATACACTGACTCACACACACACTGACAGACACACACATGCGCTGACTGACACACACACTGACTGACACACATACACACACTGACTGACACACATACACACACTGACTGACACACACAAACACTCTCTGACTGACACACATACATACACTGACTGACACTCACTGACTGACACTCACTGACTGACACTCACTGACTGACACTCACTTACTGACACTCACTGACTGACACATATACTGACTGACTCACATACACACGAGGAATTCACACAGTGCAAATAGCTAATACAGGGGATGTGTGCCGACACGCACGTTATAAGTCAAATTTATTTGCGTTTTTGGCAATGAAATTGTATTTTGATTTTTAATTAAAACATCACCAACACAAATACAATTTCTGTGACAAAAGTCAAAGACGTTTCACTTACTATGCGCGTGCACAGCACACACAGCTTTTTTTTTTTTTGTATACATATGGGTTCAAAATAATCATTTCAAATAAGCAAGAAAGCTTACGCTTTCCAGAAATGTACATGGAAAAGCATATTTCCGTCAATTTAGTTTCATGCTTCTTTTGTTCAGTATCTCTGCTATGAATCATTCATTTTACAAATAATCTCTTAAAATTCTAATTACGTTATAGTTTCCTTTATTCATTAAACATTACTAGTTTGTTTGCGCATTGTGTTTATGGTAACAAGTAGTCCCCCTCATTTATATGTGCTAAATGATTTTTACCTACCAGAATTTCCATATTAATGCAATTTGTATTGCTCTTTGGTTTAGTTTGGATAAAAAGAAAATACATAGCTATATTTTATTGTCTTTATTATCGTTGTTCTCCAAGCTTGAAAACAACAATGTGAGAGCCTGAGTAGGCACAAAATACATTAATTTGAAACAACTGCATATACCTGTCATAAGGCCAGAAAATATTCATTATTTTAATAAACTGGCCCACAAACAGGTAGCTTGAGTTACAGGTACATCTTAAAAATACATGTATTGTTTTATTAGGAGTTAGCAGCCTGGTTTTCTGTGTTTGTCTAGAAGTGAGGCTACCTAGGGCCAAAGGCTGTCTTAGAAAGTGGGGTTATGGAGCCTGAAGTCACAACTCTTTCTAAAATTTGGAATAAGAAAAAAAGCTTTAAATGAAATGGAAAAAATAATAATTGAGTGTCTGGAAAACACCAGAGGGTGTGGCCAGGAAGATAGTCGATGTCTGTGTAAATTTGCTAAATATTAAATATCATGAGTCTGACAATGATTTGCAAGAATAACAAATATATCTTTGCAACATTTCCAATCTGACAAATTAAATGACATGAAACAATACACGATTGGGATGGTACAAAGGTCAGATATTTGTTTGTCACTCAAATGTAGGAGTAAGTCACTGAAAAATAGTCTCTTTGCATGTGGCAAACTCACTCAAACACATTGATATGCATGATGTTATTCTAGGAGCTACAGGGATAGATATGGATTATTTCTTATCCTCGAGCCATAAAGGTGTCACTGCAGATTGATTGGCAGGGGCTGCAGGGGGAGGGGGGATTTATGACACACCCAGAAAGTGGGTTTATCCAGTTTACAATGCAGGAAGTTTTAGGAGAATTTTTTTTTATTTAGAATATGAATTTAGGTTTTCAACCAAGGGAGTGTAAATGCTATGACACATGAAATCTCATATTTTCAATTCAAGACCCTTTCAGAAATCTAGTAAATGTTACGCGGTAACATAAATTAGATTTTCTATTTTCCCCCTTTTTATTTTTAAGAATCTGTCTACATATATTGTACTGTATGTTTTTTGCAACCTTATTTTCTGTAATGAATTACTGTACTAATTTTTGTATAGTAACTCTAAAATGTAATAAGTATCTGCAATTGAATTTTGCACATTTTGAAGAGAGTCTTTGCCTATCGGACACATTTTGCTACAATAGATTTGTATGTGTTTATTACATATTTTTGATAGTAAACAGGACTAAAAATCTTCCAACTATAACTTGATATAGATTTTTGGTGGTGGCAGCAATTTCAGACATATATTGTGACGGATTGATGGGACATATTCATTTGGGACTATAACAGGGCCTTAACCCCTATCTAAATGAGGCTTCAATAGAAAGCCTGTATTGGTCTGAGGAATCCAGCAGGGAGCCGGTAAATTGCAGCTAAAGACAATTAACTAGTCTCCACCTGGCTCATCAGACAGGTAGAAAAACCTCCTGCTTGAACTGCAGCGAGATCTCTTGAGCACAGGATTGTGTTGCCAGAAAGAGACATTGGGGGCTATGCACTAAGCTCCGATAAGTCGTTTTAAGAGTGCAAAGTGCTCTTAGAACGTGATGTTCCGCCGAACACGATTCACTAAGCCACGCAAACAGGCACTTTGCGTTCTTAAACTGACATTTTCCTGGAAATTTTTCAAAGCCCAACTTTGCTCGTACGATAACCTGTTTGCGTTCAATTCTGCCCTTCTCCGGGATTCACTAAGCTACGCAAAGTTATCGTACGCGAAAGTTGCATTCAAAAAAGATCGCCAGCTCAAGGCAGGTGATAAAAAAGCTGGACTTTGAAAAATGTCTTTGTTTACATTTTTGCATGCGCAAAACCCATACAACAGGCCGGCAGGTGTCCCCGGCTGACTCCGCGGTGGTCCCCGAGGGAGGCCGGGGTTCGCGTGGGTGTCCCCGGCTCACCGTGCGGGGGTACCCGCAGCCGTCCCGGGGTCCCCACGGGAGACCCGGGGTACCCGCAAGCCTGCGGTAACAATGTTGCGCCTCAAAAAATAATAAACAATATTTAGAACTAAATACACACCCTAACACATACAATACAGTAATGGCCAAAATTACTATTATCCACATATGGATAATAATGCATTTGCCCATTTTAAATACATATAAATTACAATAAATACAGTAAATACATATTACACTTACCTTTTCCATGCACCCACGATGAAGGCCGTCTTCATCCTCATCTTCATCCTGCCCATGTCCCTCCGGTACTGCAAAACATGCACAAGAATAAAAATAGCCAATGTAATGTCCCCTAAACCCTTAATCACCTTAGTGGTCATTAACCGCTACAGTCATTAAGGGGTTAACCCACCCTCACCCACCACTCGGGAGGCCTAAATACCCTCCCCCACTACCCATCCCGTGAGGCCTAACCACCCTCACCCACTAACCCAGGTGGGAGGCCTACCCACATACCCTTGGGGCCAATACCCCCTCCCTCCACCCCCAGTACCCACAAGAAAAACAATACACAGCCCCACAATAAACATCCTTATATTTATTCAATACATAACCCACCCCCTGTGCCCCCGCATAAATACACAATTTATTATTTTACATACAGGGTTAATACCCCAGGCCCACAGAAGTCCCCGGTGGCCCTGACGGGTTTCCGTAGACCTCACAGTAGCCCAGCAACACAGGGTCAAACAGGGTCTGGAGGCCTACAGGTGGACCCCGCCAGGCGCCGTGGTCCACCAGGTGGTCTCCGCGGGTCACCGTGGGGTCTCCACGGGTAGGCCCGCGGCTGTCTGGGGGGCCCCAGGTCAGACCCACAGGTGTCTGAGGGGCCTCAGGTGGTTCCCACAGGGGTCTGTGGGCCCACGGGTGGTCCTTACGGGTCCGCAGTGCCCCCAACAGACGTGGGGCCACCAGTTCTTCCCCGCAGGTATCCCCCGTGGACACATCCAGCCTGGTACGCGCGGAAAGCCCAAGGAGACCTCAGGTGGTCTACAGAGGTCCCCCGCAAACCAGAAGGATCCAACCCTGTATGTAAAAAAAATAAACCTGACCTATACCTATAATCCCCCCCCCCCAACACATACAGTACAATAATGTGCAAAATAACTATTATCCAGATATGGATAATAGATTATTTGCCCATTATGAAACACATAAAACATGCATAAATAAAAACATGAAATCTTAATCTGAAAATCACCACATTGCATCTTACAATTAAACCAGCAGCTAGACAAATCATGTACACACTCAATGCAATTGTGTGACATTTGATATACATTTGTCTAGCTGCTGGTTTAATTGTAAGATGCAATGTGGTGATTTTCAGATTAAGATTTCATGTTTTTATTTATGCATTTTTTATGTGTTTCATAATGGGCAAATAATCTATTATCCATATCTGGATAATAGTTATTTTGCCCATTACTGTATTGTATGTGTTAGGGGGTGGGGGGGGGGGGGGGATGTGTGTTGTATATTGCTATGTTTATTGGGGGCAATTGTCCCCAATAAACATGCTATTGTGCCTTAACCCCTTCATTGCCTTAGCGGATAGCCGCTAAGGTAATGAAGCTGCTTTAATGTATTTTTATTAATAGTGTGCGGGAGCAGGGGGTCTCCTGAGCTGAACCGCATTGATTTCTGCCTCAGGGACCCCCTGCTTCCCGAGTTACAGGCCCCGGTTTGGGGCATCGGTGCCAGTGTCGCCGCCATCTTTATAGAGCCCACGTCACTTCTTGGACGCTGTAAAGATGGCTGCAACATTAGCCTCCGATGCCCCATACCGGGGCCTGTAACTCGAGAAGCAGGGGGTCTCTAAGGCAGAAATCAATGCGGTTCAGCTCACGGGACCCCCTGCTCCCGCACACTATTATTAAAATGTACATTAATGCAGCTTCATTACCATAGCGGATAGCTGCTAAGGTAATGAATTATTGTTTATTGATATGTGTGTTTTGACAGTAGTGTAGATGTGTAGGGGGTCTCCGGAGCTGAACCGCATTGGTTTCAGGTCCGGGGACACCCTACTTCAGGAGATACAGGCCCCTTTATGGGGTGCCGGTATCCCCTGCAGAATTTAAATGTCCCGGTCACATGACGCGGAAGCTTTCAAAGTGCAGGGGATACCGGCCTGTATCTCCGGAAGTAGGGGGTCCCCGGACCTGAAACCAATGTGGTTCAGCTCCGGAGACCCACTGCTCATGTACACTATTATTAAAATGTATTTGTTTTGTGTACGATCGCCTGTAACAGCCTTGCATGGAGATGGCAAATCTCCATGCAAATGTTACATGCGGCTTTTTTGTCTATCAGCTAGCGTACGTAAAGTTTAAGAATGCTAGCAGAGGGGAAAAGCTTGCACATACGATAAGCCAGTTTTTGGCCCGTCCGAGACAAAATGGGCTCAAGGCCTTAGTGAATCGCGTCTCCGGCTTCACTTTGTATCGGACGTGATTTTTTATTTCAACCAGATGCAAAAGCACAGATCTTAGTGCATAGCCCCCATTGTCTTGAACACAGAAGGATTGTGCTGCCTGCAAAATATCAGGAACCAGCCCTCTATTCCAGATCACAGTTGACCCTGGAACCCACGAGAGGGTGGACCCTCAACGGACACTAACCCAGAAACTGACATAAAGGGCCCCTGAAAACAGGTACCTCTTTGGGGTCATAGGTTCGACAGAGGCTTATCCTCCCAGCCTTGCAGGTAGGAACTGGGAAAGTGAGTTAGCCCTCACAAAGGGATAGGATGTTTATTTTGTCTTTCCTGCATTGTTTAAAGTGACGGGCTGAATAAAAGCTTAATTTCCCCAAAAGTTTAATTTCCCCAAACCTGTCTCCCTGGTTGTACCTCTGCACATGTCTCTTACAGGGACCCTGCGGGGTGTAACGGGAGTCAGATAGATAGCTGTGTGTATTAACCTTTGTCACATATACAACTGCTCACAGATATGCCATTCATGATACCTGTCTCTTCATTTTAGGCGTTACGTTGCTGAACTTTTAATGGTGCAATCCATAGAGACCTATCACAAAAGAGATTAAGTAAACATCATAAAAACACTTCAAAGCGTTGGTTCCACTACTATGTTCATAGTTCATGTTGGTCCTAGGAGGGAATGCCTATTTAATCAACTGACTGATAATGTAACACTAGAAATAGTGCAATTTTTATTAGCATGTAGCCATGTTGGCAAAACAATAACATCTAGGAGGCCATAAGAATATTACACACATTTAAGATTGGTTAAAAGCATAAAAAAACACTCTACAGTGTAATAATCCATAAAAAGGTAAAAATACTTGTCAACAAAAGACAAAAATACCCAATGCTACATCCAATGTGACAAAATACGTAGTTAAATACTTCAATGTTAGTAATTTCATGAGTAAGGGTCATTTAGTTAAACCCTTTGGCCAAAGTGTTATAAGTCTGCATCCACTTCATGGCATGACCAGTATGCAGGTCCTAACACTACCTGTGAAAATTCTCATTTAATTCTACAGGAGGGAGAATGGCCTCAGTGGACCTGTCCTACACAGGAACATGGAAAAACTTGCTACTTAAAAAGTGGGATGGGGTGAGCTTAAATATGAAACAAGTTTGGTAAAATTCAAAGAATAAATATGTAGCTCTCTAAACTTGCTACACCTATTTATTTATTTATTTATTTATAAAATATTTTACCAGGAAGTAATACATTGAGAGTTACCTCTCGTTTTCAAGTATGTCCTGGGCACAGAGTAAAACAAATAATACATGGTTACAAATACAGTTACATAAATGAACAAGGTATACATTATATACAAGACATTGCATGCACAGTTAAAGATAATATATATTATGAGCGTAACACCTAATCAATTGCTTAATTCTCCTTTGCAAACTTCTGCAAAAACGCTTTCAAAAAAGTATTTTGTGACTAAGATTGAAACAAACATAGCTTTGTAACATTAAAGTGTAGCATTTAAGTGTGTGGAGTTAATCTTGGAGTTGACATTGGGGGTGAAGATTTGGAGGAAGATCTGGAGTCTGAACAACAACTTTATAACTGTGAGAACTTTACTTTCTGAAAGCTGTGATTATTTGTACTCTTACTATCCTCCAATAACTGGGAAGTCTCTCCTCCTGTATCTCACTATGCCCTCCTTATTGCATTTTCTGTTTACTGTTTCCTTACTCCTTGGTGAATGTCTCTGTTCTCTCCAACTTCCCTATTCCCCACTGCACCATTATTTATACACCTCTCTCCCATCAACCCTCAATATAAATCTCCCCTAAGCCTGAAGCCAGACATACACACCTGATCTCACCCACGGCTCCCTGCCATCCCTTCCCCTGTAAATGGTGTTAACCTTTTCATTTAACACTGACCAACCTTAAAACTTGCCCCACAAATCAAGCATCCCAATATCCTGCCCTCATGGCTATTGTCCCACAGTCACTTATACCACCCATTGTGGCCAAGCACACCCATCAACAGCACTTATTCCCTCACCTGCTGTCTATGTAAGTTTCACCTAAAACCTCTTAGATTGTAAGCTATTCGGGGCAGGGATTTCCTTTCCCATTGTCTGATTTTTGCTGCACTTATTGTATTATTATCATTCCCTCTACTATATTCTTTGTGAAGCACTGAGTACACTTTTGGCGCTATATAAATAAAGACATACAATGCAATACAAACACACAACATACACGCAGCATTATTTTTGGCACTAAAACTACATTAATATAATGCATATTACAGAACATTCGTTTTGTTTTTATAAATAATTATTAACTCTGCATAGAAAAACAACATTATTACACATTACATTAAATTACATATTAACTTTAACATAACATTAAATATACTTAATTATATTTGAATTAGTACTTACAAGGGTATTTAACAGTCATCCACCATATAAATGCATTATATATACAGATATGTAATTGTTCTTAAAAAATGAACAATTAATGCTCACTTATGCAAGTTTTTATTTAGGTCTCACTATTTCACACCAGAGTGAGAACTTCGACTGAATTCTGTATGAACTGGAGTTTACAATTAACATTGAACTTGAGGGGACGAAACGGTATTCCTTCTTGGGGGAAAAAAACAAATGATGTACTGCTTCCTAATTTGGACATTGTGATCTCATGTCTTGAAACTTCTGTTACTCACATCTGTTGGGAAGATAAAATAATCCTAAGGGTAATTGTAAGGTGATTCTGCCTCAACAGCTTTGACAAGTAAGCAATGCAGTGATCCAAAAAGTAAAATGCTTAGAAGGCCTTTTACACCGTGTGTAATTTAATAATGCTGCAAAGAAATAGTGACGCCATGATTTTTTTACTGCTCTGAAAAAAATAACCTCCCTGTAGAAATGTCGCAAAAGTTATTTACGCTACTGTGAGAAACAAAATAATTTCACCTTAAGCGTGAAGTACAGATATAGCTAAATGTTTATGCTGCCGGATGAAGCAGCGGAATCTTGACTGAGGCATGCTGCAGGAACAAAAAAATCTCTCTGTGCTTTGTGGTTCTGGGAACAGTAAATCTGGCTACATCTGCAAATAGTCCAAGGATCACAAGCTGTACCTTTAAACATTAATACCCCCTTAAAAGGCCCTCCATTTACAAATGAAAAACATTACCATTGAAACCACTCCGGTGTAGTATTTTTGCAACAGTTTTGCAGACACAAAAACTTTGATAAATGACCCTCAATGTTTTCTGACTGCATACAGTTTGAAAAAAATAAATAAAAATAAATAAAATATATATATATATATATATATATATATATATATATATATATATATACTGTAAATATTCCTGTATATTCATTTGCAGTGTTCGATAAACCTATACATTTGCTCGCCCCGGGCGAGTGGATTTAACATCGTGGCGAGCTCTTATTGGCCCAAGCAGTGTGTGGTACCAGGTGGCGAGTAGATTTTTTTGTTCAGCGAGTAGATTTTTTGGTGATTTGTCGACCACTGTTCATTTGCATGTCTTAGACAGGTCTGCAGGTTCAGCAGGGAGAGATGGAGCACTACTGGAAAAAATTGCTGGAGAGTGTGTTCCCAATAAAAATGAGGTTTATTGGATCAGAGCATGATAATAAGGATGAGCCCTAGGGCCCCCACCAACGCGTTTCGAGCTTCCGCTCTTTCTCAAGGTGATAACACTCTGATCAAATCTCTTACCTTATAAAGGTTCATTTTCCCGCCTTTCCTCACCCCTAACCCGTCGCTTGGTTGCGTCACGAGCAGCGCGCCGTGTGTATAGGGCGCGCCACGAGTGGCGCCCGTCGCGCAGGGTAGAGCGGTGACGTCAGCGCGTCTATGAACATCAACAACAACTTTATTATTATTTCTAACGAACATTGCAAAAAAATTGCAAAATTTTTTTAAATAACTTTATTAACACTAAGCAATGAACAGTACATACAATATTCATTACGAATGAAGTGTACATTTGAATTAAGTTAAAAACAAAGATAATCAATGTATTTAAAAAAATGTTTAAAAGAAAAGACAATCATGGATGTTAGAGTTTAGGATACATATGTATGACTCTGTACACGGACCCAGAGGATATAAATTAGAACATGTAGCCATTTGTGTATATGGTAATGTAAATATATGGAAGTTCACTAGGTTAATCTTATTTGTGAACTTATCCATCCCACATTTCACAGTATCCCTGTTCAGTCTAAGTACGGGAACAGAGTCATATAATCAGATGTTTATGATCCATATTATTGTAGAATCATTAGATGTGTGGACCGAAAACTTATTTTGGCATATAATAATCCATGTTTTTTGATCAATATTCTTTATTTTTTTACATCTAAACTTATTGTAAATATTATACCCAAGTTAATGACAAAAGTTAGTATTGTTAATTATACAAGTTACATACTTCAAACCAATTATCAATTACACAGAATAAAGTTGTTGTCATAACACTATTGTATTTGACTTTTTAATTAATTTCATTTTAGAAATGGATTGAGATCCCATTCTGAATTTAGACCAAAAGGGATTCTTGTATTGAGGGTAAAAATCCAGAAGAGTTCCCTTTTATCAAGTATGTCCAATCTATTTCCCCCTCTGTACGGTTTTTTAATGTGTTCAATTCCTCTATTTTCTAATGTCTCCTTGTTTGCAATTAGTAAAATGTAGGGATACTGGATGTGTGAGATCCCCTAACTTAATTAATCTAATGTGCTCCCTCATTCTAACTTTTAAAGCTTGTGTGGTACGTCCTACATATTGTTTGCCACATCCACAGTCCAACAAATAGACTATGAATGTGGCATTACAATTAATGAAGGATTTGATGGGATATGATTGTCCTGTGTTAAAGGATACAAAATTAGAGGACGGCATCATATAAGCACAAGAAATACAATTGAGGCATTTGAAACAACCCTTTGGGAGATGTTCTTTTTGATCTACACATGAGGAAGAAAAAAGGCTTCTTGAGACATGATTGGCTATCGTTTTTGCTTTTTTGAATACAAAACGAGGGCCTTCCGTGTGTACCTTAGTTAGTAATGGGTCTGCAGACAAAACATTCCAATGTTTTCTAACAATCCCTTTAATGCTATTAACTTGATTGTTATGTTGTGTAATAAAAGTTGGATTTTTTGCTTCCCATTTATTTTGACTCTTTAAACGATTTTTTTGAGTATTCAAGAGATCATCTCTGTCCATTTTTTCCACTTCTTCTAACGACCTTCTGAGATTAGATCTTGGGTAACCCCTCTCTTCAAATCTTTTTAGTAATTCATTAGATTGAGTAATGAAATCTTCATTTTTTGAACATATTCGCTTTAGGCGTATCAATTGTCCCTTTGGAATTGAATTTAGGAGAGGCTTAGGGTGACAGCTGTCAAATCTTAAATATGTGTTACGGGAATTAGTTTTCCTATATACATTAGAATTAATTTTCCCATCCATATCAATAAACAGAAATAAATCCAGATAGTGTAAGTGATGATAGTCAAAAGTGTAAGTGAATTTTAAATTTAATTCATTATTGTTAAGGTGATTAATAAATAATAAAAGGGATTCTTCCCCTCCTTCCCAAATAAATATTAAATCGTCTATGAACCGCCTATAAAATGTGATAAAGTGTCGATAAGGGTTATTATCTCCAAACACGTGGACCGACTCCCACCAACCTAAAAATAGGTTGGCATATGAGGGAGCGAAGCTGGTGCCCATTGCGGTTCCACGTGTTTGGAGGTAAAAAGTGTCATCAAACAAAAAATAATTGTGCGTCAATAGAAAATTAATACAATCTAAAATAAAAGTGCTTTGTGTAAGTGAAAATGTGGAGTGATCAAAGTAAGATTTGACAGCTGCCATACCATGTTGATGCAATATTATGGTATACAATGATGTCACGTCTAATGACACCCAAATGTAAACTTCTTTCCATTTTACATTTGTAAGTTTATCCAGAAGGTCACCGCTATCTCTGATATGTGACGGCAAGGCTTGTACAAAATTCTGCAAGTAGTTATCCACATATCTAGAGACACCATCTCCCAAAGATCCAATGCTAGAAACTATTGGTCTCCCAGGAGGGGAGACCAAAGTTTTATGAATCTTTGGGAGATGGTGGAAGATTGGGATAATGGGATGTATCTCGAGCAAAAACTCACATTCTCCCTGATCAAGGACTCCCAGTAGGGAGCCCTCTTCTAGGAGGGACTTAAGCTGTTTGAGAAACATGGGAGTGGGGTCGCCACGTAGTACAGTGTAGGATGATGTATCAGATAACTGTCTAATAGCTTCTTGTCTGTATTAGGTCCTACTCTGCACTACAATGGCTCCCCCCTTGTCTGCCCCTTTTACAATAATATCCTTATTGTTTTTTAATGTCTGTAAAGCATCTTTTTCATCCTTGCTGAGATTGTTAACCCTGCTCTGTAGGGGAGACAATTCAAAAGTGTATCCTCTAGAGAGGAGGGTCAAATCCCTCTCAACAAGTTTCTCGAATGTATTGAGACAGTGACCCTTCATGTGCTTAGGATAGAAAACGGATTTTTTCCTTAGGCCTGAATGTTGTCTGCCTATAACATTTGAAAGATCAATGGTGTTAGTTAATTCATTATCATCAATTAAGGCATTCAAATCCTGCACACAACATTGTTCCTTAAATGTCAGGGTGGAGGGCGATGGATAAGGTTCTAGAGCCGACTCTGTGAGTGCATCTGAGCTTAAGGGTGCAAGATCCCTTGTCTCAGTGTCCTCCACATACTCAACTCCTTCACCCTCCCCGCTCACCCCATCCCTTCCACTAAAGAAACGTTTGAGGGTCAACTTTCGAACATATTTGTTCAGGTCAATGATAACATCAAACAGTTTGAACTTAGATGTGGGTGCAAATTTCAATCCTTTATCAAGGACTGAAAGTTCTGCGGGTGATAGGAGATTATCTGTTAAGTTAATAACTCCTGTGTGTTCAATTAGGAGTTCTTTTTCCTCTTTGGGGGATTTTTCTGGTTTTCTTTTCTTTCCTCTTCGCGTGTATTTGTGCGTTCCCGGTTTTTTGAAGATCCGAAAAACGTTTTGGATTGAAATTCCTTGTTTCTGCTATCACTGTCCTGTGAAAAATGTCCTGTACTAGTGGATTCCCCTCTAGTTTCCCTCTGTGGTCTGGGGTTTTGTTGATCTCTATGTGGAGTTGTTGTATGAGAGAGTGCCTCACTATCTGAAAAATCAGATTCCCCACTAGTAGTTTGGGAAAAAGAAATATTCTTTTTAAGGATTGATTTTTGATGTTTTTCTGGATAAGTCTTTCTAGGTGTAGATGAATTGAACCTTTTAGTGGGTACTGGTTTTTGCCAGACATAGACTTGGTTCCGGATATAATCTTGCTTGTCTCTCTCAAACTTAGTTTGTTTTTTCAACATTATTTCCTTTTCCATAGTATCAATATTTTTTGACAATGACTTATCTAGATCATTAAAACCCTCCATATCAATGAATTGTCGCAATTCCATTTGTAATTTTTGTATGTCCTTATCCAGTTGTGATTTTTCTTTGGTTTTTAATTGTATAATTAAGTCCATCAAAGTAAAGGAGCAACTATTGAGGGCGTCTTTCCAACTATTTTCAAAGTCCACATTTACGAACCCAAAAGTGGGAGTTTTCTTAACTCGTAATCCTCTAGGGATCCTCTTTGTTCTTACATAATTTTGCAGAGTAATAATGTCCCACCATGTGCGTATTTTTAAAGATAATAACCTTTCTAGTTTTGTGAACTGAATTTTTAGGTCAGACAAATCCTCACAGTTTGGTTCCATAGTATTGTCAAATACTTGTTCTGCCTTTTTTGCTCTTTTGGAGTTATCCGAGCAACAAAAGGCATACTGGGTAAAAGTTTCATTCTCCGGTCCACTTTCATCTTCAATATCTACACTTTCTTGATCCATATTAACCTCTACTTATTAATATACAAAAAGAGCATATATTAAAAATGTATGGTTTGAACAATGGGTTTCCCACACTCTCTCTAAGCAATTGTTGAAAAATGATGATTCTGGTCTTATGTGAGCAACCTCACAGACGGTCAGTACAAGAGCAATACAAAGCTGTATGGTGCTCTAACATAGACCTGACCAATATAGGTTGTAACAATATAATAAAGGAATCAATCCATTCCCAGAGATATCCCACACTATAATGGACCATCTAGATTCTGAAACATCACATCCATTTGATCAATATACCAGAAGAGTAACACCTTTGTAATGATGAATACTCACACTTGCTTGTGTCTGGTCTGTAACATTGAAAAGGATTCCTGTGGTGTTAGCTGGAGTAAATTCACTCACTTTTTGCAGATGGGTCTTCAGTGGGTTCTTCATAGGTGTGTGCTGCCGGTTCTCCAGAGTAGTAGACAGGTTCAGCAGGGAGAGATGGAGCACTACTGGAAAAAATTGCTGGAGAGTGTGTTCCCAATAAAAATGAGGTTTATTGGATCAGAGCATGATAATAAGGATGAGCCCTAGGGCCCCCACCAACGCGTTTCGAGCTTCCGCTCTTTCTCAAGGTGATAACACTCTGATCAAATCTCTTACCTTATAAAGGTTCATTTTCCCGCCTTTCCTCACCCCTAACCCGTCGCTTGGTTGCGTCACGAGCAGCGCGCAGGGTAGAGCGGTGACGTCAGCGCGTCTATGAACATCAACAACAACTTTTTTGCAATGTTCGTAAAAAATTTTTTTGCAATGTTCGTTAGAAATAATAATAAAGTTGTTGTTGATGTTCATAGACGCGCTGACGTCACCGCTCTACCCTGCGCGACGGGCGCCACTCGTGGCGCGCCCTATACACACGGTGCGCTGCTCGTGACGCAACCAAGCGACGGGTTAGGGGTGAGGAAAGGCGGGAAAATGAACCTTTATAAGGTAAGAGATTTGATCAGAGTGTTATCACCTTGAGAAAGAGCGGAAGCTCGAAACGCGTTGGTGGGGGCCCTAGGGCTCATCCTTATTATCATGCTCTGATCCAATAAACCTCATTTTTATTGGGAACACACTCTCCAGCAATTTTTTCCAGTAGTGCTCCATCTCTCCCTGCTGAACTTGTCTACTACTCTGGAGAACCGGCAGCACACACCTATGAAGAACCCACTGAAGACCCATCTGCAAAAAGTGAGTGAATTTACTCCAGCTAACACCACAGGAATCCTTTTCAATGTTACAGACCAGACAGAAGCAAGTGTGAGTATTCATCATTACAAAGGTGTTACTCTTCTGGTATATTGATCAAATGGATGTGATGTTTCAGAATCTAGATGGTCCATTATAGTGTGGGATATCTCTGGGAATGGATTGATTCCTTTATTATATTGTTACAACCTATATTGGTCAGGTCTATGTTAGAGCACCATACAGCTTTGTATTGCTCTTAGACAGGTCTGCAACCCTGTCTTTCACCATTATCACCCAGCAAACAGCACTTCCACTGCAGCAAGGGATTCTGGGAAATGACTTGCAAATGAGCACACAGTGCCACTTTTTATCTCATGCTCACATTACATGAGCAACCCTTAGCCAATGCATGCTGCTTTAAACACAGCTTTTAAGCAAGGACTTGGGAGATGCAAAGTCAGTTAACCCACTCACAGACATGTATATATATATAAATATATATATATTGATAAGAAATTTTAGACAGCACCTGTGTCAGTGACCACCCGAATTGCAGTACCACTAAAGCCAGATGACCAAGATACAACTCTACTTAGCACAGATGCCTGTAACCAATATCATACCATACAATGTAAATTAATGGTGATGACTACGAAGGTGGATAATGTGACAGGTGAGTGTAATATAACACAATAAATAAAATAAATGCTACTAATAAAAACAATAATCTAAAAAAAAATATAATATTATCTAAAAAATGAAAAAATGTCTAAGTTTAAAAAATGACCAAATATGACAATGAACAAAATAAAATAAATTAAAAGTCCAATGTCCTGTAGCCCAAAAAATGGGTAACCTTGTAGGAAATGTATGGTCCGGGCAGCTCCTTCCTTGCGGTCAACAACCTCCCAGCAGATACCTATTAGAGAAGAAAAAAGAGGAAAAGCGCCCGATTCATGTGTAAAATCAATAAACAAGGTTTAATATCACGAACAAAGACAAATGCGCACTCACACTTTGCCAATGAATCAGGGATCCCTTGATGAAATCCGCCGAGACGGAAGAAAAGCGTAGGGTCATGTGGTTATTAAACTACGTGGTGGAACAGTTCAGACGCCAGGAGCCAGACTGCAGAGAGGAAGTTTCTCAAGACTCCCTCAAGACTATCCGTGCTGAATGGGAACTACTGGCTGCTCATTCGGGTTGCCGGAGAGACACTGACACGGTGACACCAACAGCAGTGAATCCTCAATATACACAGCAAGACGGAACAAATTGATTGCGGTCTGATACACGCTGGCGCATGGGCTTGTCCCATATAACGCTTTTAATTCATTGGCAAAGTGTGAGTGCGCATTTGTCTTTGTTCGTGATATTAAACCTTGTTTATTGATTTTACACATGGATCGGGCGCTTTTCCTCTTTTTTCTTCTCTAATATATATATATATATATAATATATATAATAAAAAAAGATTAACAGTATGATCCAGGAACTTTTCAATTTTACCCAACTAACTATATTTCTAATTAGTACATGTAAAATCATACTTTAATGATACATGTTTCATTTTGTACATTAATAGCCTGACACAATATATTAGATCTGCAGTACAGTACATGATAAATAGACAAGTAAATTGGTTTGTGAGTCAAAGATATGAGGAATGACTAGCTAAGCATAAGAAATTAGAATAACTGCTTTATAAGGCAACATTTTTACTTATTAGAAAAAATAACAGCACCTAAAATGAACAAGTCTAAATTGAGTCACTAATCAAGTGATGAATTCACCGTAGACACAGGTCTACATGGAAGTAAGCCTCCCTTGATTTATAAATAATGGTGGGAGATGATTATTCACACATTTGTCCATATGAGCTTAATACGGTTCAGAGCGGCAATAAATGAAAAAGAAAAGTATGTGATCTTTGTAAACCTTACACTCTCTTTGCGCTATGGATTCTCTATTGTTGGGTGGCTATTTATCAAACTGTAACCGTTTCCAAACTAGTGTAACAATCAGCACCGGAATCTCATGGAAAGCAACTAAAATATTTTATTTTTATACTGTAGTTAGATGCTGTTTTTGGCACCAGCGTTTAACCTCTTCAGTGCCAGTGTCCTACAACCTCATGGACTGTATGACACTGAAGGATCACGTAACCTAACCGCTAATCTGAGCGATCATGTCATCCCTTCCGGGTTTCAAGCACCAGACCAGAACTAAAGGGGAAGATCCAGCCCTACGGGGAAGCCTCTAGAACACGAGCAAATGGCGTATAATCACGTATAGCATAAACACGTATAGTATAATCACGTATAGCATAAACAATAGCACATCTATATATACCCCCAAAGGTATAGCATAAGCCCCAACAAGCATAGCATAAGGACCTCTGGAGTGGTACTTTTTCTATGCAAACTGTACATCATTAGGGCACTGAAGGAGTTAAGGAAGCAGTTCCATCTAGGTTTTTTTTATATATAGCTGGGAAACAGGTCCCTGTAGCTGAACTGCATTAATTTCCGTTCCGGGGTCCCCCTGCTGCCCAATATACGCAGATGCTGCTGGTAGCATGTCCAGCTGAGTGAAGGATATGGTGGCTTACGTCTCTCACAGCAGGGGAGCCAATAGGAAGTACAATTGTACAGTTTAAACCTCCATGGAGCACCTGCAGCACCTACAGAGGTAAGTATCTCAGGAAGCAGGGGGCCCTAGCAGCTGAAATTAATGCAGTTCAACTCTGGAGACCCCCTGCTTCCCATGTCTTATGGAAGGCCAAGAAAATTTAAGCCGAGAAACGTTCATTATTTTAAATCAGGTTTGACAAGTGTAAACCCTGATCCAAGGTGCTGTTGATATAGATTTATCTGTAGGAAATAGTGAGACAGAGGGGCCTGAGTTTGCCCTTCTTGGATTGAGCCATAACACGTGTGGTGCCTTACCCTTCTGAGGAGAGTCTACCTTAGTCGGACAGGTAACTTTAAGGCGCAGACAATGCACATGGGTTTCTCATATCAAACATAACTTTATATGCCTCTAGACACATACAGCAGAACACATAAGTATAGTCACTAACACAACACGACAGGTACCGTAATATCTCAAACTAGTGGTTCCAGAGAGTCTGTTCTACAGTAGTCCCATGGCCCGGAAGTGAGACTAAGGGACCCTTGTTGGTGCCAGCATAAAGTTGGAGGTTATAAGGGGAGAAAACGTTTCTGGACATGGTTGCAGGCCTGATATGTATATAGCAGGGTCTGATCAGTTGCTCAATAGAGAATTGGTGCAGGGAGGGAGGTAGTTTCTTTCTCACAGTCGTGTGTGTGTGTGTGTGGTCTCTGTAACGTGGGAGCGATATCCTTGATGCTTTACTTCTCATTCTGACAAATCGATGGTCCCGTGTGTCTGGATCCCACAGCACAGCTTTGTCAGTTTTTGATCCAGCTTGTGCTCGTTACTTTCCTTAGATATGGTTCGCTTTGGCCTTTTGAAATATCCCCAAAATGCAGTCCTTCTCTGGTTTGGGAAAACAGGTCTTGTTCTCCCTCCACGTGGATCTGTCTCACACAGAAACCCTCCCTTCCTGTGTAACATTCAGATACAGTGACGTCACTCCACTTCTGGATCCTATACCCTCATTGTATCTCATCTGTCCATAGAAATTGGTAATAGATACTGCCTGTTACTGTGCTCAGGACTGTGCTGTCAGTAGGGCAGTCAGGCACTTTACACCTATCATACACATCAGTGGCGTAGCTAGATATGCGTGGGCCCCCGGGCAAAAAAAATTCAGGGCTCTCATCCTTTGTCACTTTTTTTACCCACCATAACTTAACTAAGTGTGGTGAAACCTATCCCTGCTTCATTTTGCAAAGCCAGGCTGCACTCAAAGCTGTGAAATGCAGCAAGTTTAAGCTTATAGGCAGTGCTCGACAAATCCGGTCTCCCACTCGCCAGGAGAGATCGGATTTGGCAAGGTGGCGATTACGGCCACCCCTGCAACGCATGCGGTTCTCTTTCAATTTTCCCCTGCTCCCGCCGAGAATTTTTTTTTTTTAAATCCCCTTATTTGATTGGCCTTACACGAGTTGGCCCGCTGCCAAGACTTTTTTTTGGGGGGGGGGGGTGGGAGGGGAGGCTTGCTCTATATGAGCAGGAGCAGTGACGTCCGCCTACATTTAGAGGGCTGATTATTGAAGAAGTAAGTACTCTCCCTGCCTCATGCATTACCATCACCCCCTCCCCCCGTCAGACGGATGCTGGGTGTGTGTGTGTGTGTGACATGGTAGGAGAAAAGAAGAAGCACACAAAATATGGTGGAATCAAAAGATTACCAAATGTATTGATGCATCAGAGCTTAAAGTGGTAACGTTTCAGGACACAAAGTCCCTTCCTCAGACCTAACACCTCAAAAGTGATAAACAATAGCACATCTATATATACCCCCAAAGGTCAAAATAATTACCTTCCCCAGTCAAAACCAAAAGTGCAGGGCTGCATCCAATCTGACAACCTAATTGTGCACGCCCCCGACGTCTGACGTCACAGCGTGGCACCGCATCATGACGCACGTGACGTCACAACACGATGACATCATTCGGCCCAGCGACGGCCCACAAGAGGAATGAAAGAATGTGTGTCCTATAGAAATTCCCAAGATGTCTGTCCACAATGACTGACGGCGTCACGTGGTGTGATGTCACGACGCACGTGACGTCACAACGTAAAAGCGCAATGACGTCTGGTTGCTAGGGCAACAGACAACAAAGGAAGGAAAAAACATAAAAATACATAAACAGAGCCATTTACTAAGTGATAATATAGCAGGACTATTCTGGAAGCATGGAGAGGAGCAAATAGTAGTGCCATGATGCACCAGTGTAGCATTCTAATGTTGTGTCCACTTTACACAGTTGCTGACAGTCCTTTTTGAAAAAGAAGTCCATAAGTATGAGAAAAAGCTGGAAATAAAATAGGTTGTCAGATTGGATGCAGCCCTGCACTTTTGGTTTTGACTGGGGAAGGTAATTATTTTGACCTTTGGGGGTATATATAGATGTGCTATTGTTTATCACTTTTGAGGTGTTTGGTCTGAGGAAGGGACTTTGTGTCCTGAAACGTTACCACTTTAAGCTCTGATGCATCAATACATTTGGTAATCTTTTGATTCCACCATATTTTGTGTGCTTCTTCTTTTCTCCTACCTTGCCAGTATTTTGGATCCAGCTTTGGGACGCCGGGATCAACGGAAGGTGAGCACCAAAAGCAAACACCTTGAGAATTTTTCCTTAAACAGTGGTGTGCCACCTATAATCCCTTTTGTGTGTGTGACATGCTGGGTGTGTGTAGGTGGTAGCAGGGAGGTGTTCCCCCCCCCCCGGTAACTGACGCTCCCGTGCTGGCTGCCCGCGCGTACCTTCTCTCCCTTGGTCCCCGGCGCTCCCGTGCTGCCTGCCCGTGCGTACCTTCCCTCCCCTCGTCCCCGGCGCTCTCGTGCTGCCTGCCCGCGTATACCTTCTCCCCGGGACCCCGGCGCTCCCGTGCTGCCTGGCAGCTCTGACTCCCAACCCCATGGCTGCAGCCTGGGTGGGAGGTAGAGGGACTGGAGGGTGCGCACGCGTGCGCGGGGGATGGGAGCGTCGGCAGGCAAAGTTGTCTGGTGGGCTCTGGTTCCAGCGCGTCCCCGTCCGGCCACGTTTCCCATCGGGGAGGTTGGTGTGGCCGTGCGGCTGTCCCCCGATGCCTCCGCTGGACCCCGATGCCCCTGCAGGCCCCAACATAATCCCGATGTCCCCCGCAGGCCTCCACATATCCCCGCAGGCCCCCAATGTCACCTGCAGACCCCAGATGTCGCCCACATACCTCTGATGGTGGGTGGGACTCCCTGAGCAGCTCCGTTTCATGTGAGTGTGTGTGTGAGTGAGTGTGTGTATGAGAGTGTGTGTGAGAGTGTGTGTGAGAGTGTGTGTGAGAGTGTGTGTGAGAGTGTGTGTGAGAGTGTGTGTGAGAGTGTGTGTGAGAGTGTGTGTGAGTGTGTGTGAGAGTGTGTGTGAGTGAGAGTGTGTGTGTGTGAGTGAGAGTATGTGTGTGTGAGTGAGAGAGAGTGTGTGAGTGTGTGCATGAGTGACATTGTGTGTGTGTGTGTGTGAGAGAGTGTGTGTGTGAGAAAGTGAGAGTAACAGTCACCCAGTCAGTTATCCCACCCCTCACACTCTCTCTCATACACTCTCACACACGCTCTCACTCTCACACGCTCCCACTCTCACACGCACTCTCACACACTCTCTCACACACTCTCTCTCTCACACTCTCTATCTCATACACACACACTCACACTCTCTCACACACACACTCTCACCTACACACACACACACACACACACACACACACACACACACACACACACACACACACACACACACACACACACACACACACACACACACACACACACACTCACTCTCTCTCTCTCTCTCTCTCACACTCTCACTCACACACACACTCTCTCACACACATACTCTCACTCTCTCTCTCTCTCTCTCTCTCTCTCTCACACTCTCACTCACACACACACTCTCTCACACACATACTCTCACTGAGAGTGTGAGGGGAGGGATGACTGACTGGGTGACTCTCTCTCTGTCTCTCTTACTCTGTCACTCTCACTCACACTCTCACATTCTTTGAGAGTGTGTGTGTGTGTGTGAGAGGGATGGTATGACTGACTGGGTTACTCTCTCTCGCTCTTTCTCTGTTACTCTCTCTCTGTCACTCTCTCACTCTCTGTCTCTCACCGCCTCTCTGTCTTTGTCTTTCACTGTATCTCTGTCTTTGTCTCTCACCGTCTCTCTGTCTTGTCTCTCACCGTCTCTCTGTCTTTGTCTCTCACTTTCTCTCTATCTGTGTCTCTCATTCTCTCTATCTGTGTCTCACTCTCTTTGTCTCTCTCTATCTCTCTCTGTGTCGTGCTCTCTCTCTGTGTCGCGCTTTCTCTCTCTCTGTGTGTGTCTCTCTCTCTGTGTGTGTCTCTCTCTCTGTGTGTGTCTCTCTCTCTCTGTGTGTGTGTCTCTCTCTCTGTGTCTCTCTCTCTCTCTGTGTGTCTCTCTCTCTCTGTGTCTCTGTGTGTGTGTGTGTGTGTCTCTCTGTGTGTGTGTCACTCTTTCTGTGTCTCTCTCTCTCTCTTTTTATCTCTCTCTCTGTATTTCTCTCTCTCTTTGTGTGTGTCTCTCTCACTCTCTCTCTTTGTGTCCCTCTCTCCCCTCTCTGTCTCTCCCCTCTCTGTCTCTCCCCTCTCTGTCTCTCTCTCACCCTCTCTCTGTCTCTCTCTCTCTTACCCTCTCAGTATCTCTCCTCTCTGTCTCTCTCATTTCTGTCTCTCTTCTCTCTGTCTCTCTCCCCTCTCTGTCTCTCTCTTCTCTGTCTCTCTCCCCTCTCTGTGTCTCTCTCCCCTCTGACTCTCCACTCTCTCTGTCTCTCCCCTCTCTGTTTCTCTGTCTCTCCCCTCTCTGTCTCTCTGTCTCTCCCCTCTCTGTCTCTCAAATCAAATCAAATCAGCTTTATTGGCATGATGAAAGAACATTTCAGTATTGCCAAAGCAAAGCAAAGAATAATAGGGGGTGGGGGACAATAATTACACGAATACTAGGGGGTAGGGTATAATGATTGCACGGTATATGGGTAACAGTTTCACACAGGGATGTTGGGGTTAGTGGACGTCTCTCAGCCTGTGGCAGGTGCTGATATAGTGTGCAGCCAGTTCTGCTGTGGTTTCATCTTCTCCCAGGAGGATCGCTATTTTTTGGTTCTCCTTTATATTATTAAAGTTCTGGATAAGTGCAGTGAGTTTCTCTAAGTGGGCACTCCTCACTTCCGAGTATTGTGTGCAACGCAACAGGAAGTGTGTTTCATCTTCTACCTCTCCTAGCTCACATCTTTGGTACAGTCTCATCTCCCGGGGTTTCCAGTTCTGTCTGTGTCTGCCTGTTTCTATTTCTAGGCTGTGGGCACTTATTCTGTATTGGCCCAGGTTCTGTCTCTGTTTTGGGTCTTTTACCGTCAGTAAGTAGGGTGCCAGAGTGTATTCTCTCTGTACGCTGTGGTAGGTTTCCAGCTTCTTTGAGCGCTGGATATCATTTTCCCTCAGAGTCACATACTGCTTCTTCATTTCGTTGGAGATTGAGTTGATTTCTTTTTTCGGCAGGTTGTTGATCTGTGTGGGGTTTTGTCCTTGGAGTGAGAGGACAAGTTGTTTGATGGCACAGGGTTTAGTGAGGAGGTCCTGGCTTCGCATTGCTCTGTAGCAGTAAGACTGTGGGTGACTGTTGTTTAGGTGGGCCCAGAATGTCAGTGCTCTCTTCTGTACAGTGAGCAGTAGAGGAAAACGGCCCAGCTCAGCCCGACATGCATTGTTTGATGTACTCCTGTGTACTTGGAGAAGGTGTTTGCAGAATTCCAGATGCAGTATTTCTGTTGGGCTGGTATCCCATTTTGTGGAGTCTGGGTATGTTACAGGGCCCGACACCTCGCTGCCATACAGAAGGATGGGTGTGATGATGCTGTTGAATATTTTCATCCAGATTCTTATTGGTGGTTTGAGGTGGTACATCTGTTTCCTTATTGCATAAAATGCGCTGTCTCTCCCCTCTCTGTCTCTCTCTCACCCTCTCTGTCTCTCTCTCACCCTCTCTATGTCTCTCTCTCACCCTCTATATGTCTCTCTCTCTGACTCTCTCACCCTCTCTCTGTCTCTCTCACCCTCTCTCTGTCTCACCCTCTGTCTGTCTCTCTCTCTCTCTCTCTCACCCTCTGTCTGTCTCTCTCTCTCTCACCCTCTCTCTGTCTCACCCTCTCTCTGTCTCTCACCCACTCTCTCTGTCCCACACTCTCTCTGTCTCTCACCCACACTCTCTCTGTCTCACACTCTGGATCTGGATCTCTTATTTACCTGTATATCTTAACTGCCCTATACCTACACCGAAAATAACCTATACTGCTTTCTTCCAGATCTGATTCAAGCTTCACACGGGGGACATCGGAATCCCCCTTAACCCAGAAGACAGGTAGGGAACACCTCCCCTCCAATGTATAACATTGCGGGAATGAGGGTAACTGGACATTGAGGGACTGCGGATCAGGTAAGATCCCAGGTGGGATTGCTGCTTTAAATATTGGGAAGTGGGGGCATCCAGACACTGGTTAAGGGGTTCAGGAAACTAGTCATTCACATCTGGCTTTTTTTTCTAAATCCGACATTTACACACACACACACACACACACACACACACACACACACACACACACACACACACACACACACACACACACACACACACACACACACCCACACCCACACCCACCCACACCCACACGTAACCAGGACTAATTGTAGTATAATGTAATACAATAAATAAACTTATGTCAAAAACGAATGTTCTTACTAGGAATTTATTTTATTTATGTATTTTTTTAAAGTGGGGCGGAGTTGGGGGCGGGACTAGGGGCGGGACTAGGTTGCGAGTAGATTTTTTTGGTTCGGCGAGTAGATTTTTGGGCGATTTGTCAAGCACTGTATATAGGTATCCATTGGATGTGGTTCATCTATTGAAAGCTGCCCTGACCCCATCAAACTAAGCGTTGTCAGCAATACAATACATCTAGGACATTGAACGGGACTGTTTTTTCTCTTCCTTTTATATATTATATATTACATTGCTTGTGTTTTGTTTGTCACAAAAGCATAACAAGGAATTGATATTTAATTTATATATATAAAATGTATCCCCTTATTATAACACTTACTTGGTGTGGACACATTGGTGTCAACTTAGTGTGTTACTATTTAGCCATTATCTGTGTTCGCTGACTCTCTACATCTGCAGGGACACATCTATCAGTGGTTTTTATACGTTTTAGTGGTAATACCTTTCTTAGTTGTTTTTATTTATTTATTTGGTTTCACTTTTTAGCAATTGGTTATAAATAACACAAATCAATTAGTATTTATGAGCATTGGGATTAGTGTTATACTGATATAACTAGGTTGCTAGTAATGCAATATTAGCATTAATTCATATATAAAGATCATATTAATAATTAGTTAGGCAGAAACCTAGAGAATCAGCGGACCCATGTCTTGCGCACCAGTACACGCACATGAGTGCGTATACACAAACACACATCCTTTTTTCCAAGTCTGGCTACATCTGTACACACTTGAAACTTTGCATGCATACTAGAGTAACCCTAAGGGTGTACACCTGGGGGTTACATTTGCAATATTTTTAGTTTCTATTTTACACCATTTACTATTCATTACAATGGCTCCTATTAAAAAGAAGCAATTTATAAGAAGCCAAATTGCCAAAAATCGACCAGCAAAAGCCACAGCAGAAAAGTTTGTTAAAGACTTTCAATTCCCACACAATTAAAAATAAATTAACCCACTCTACACTCCCCATGCTCTGCCAAACCTGCTTGTATACACATCAATTGCACAGCACTCCCCTTCAGGTTCTAACTCCACACTTAATACACAACTGCACTTGAAACACAACTGCAATTTATTTACACAGCTCAGAACATGCAAGTATTCCTCTTCTAATGACTTATTGAAGCTTTACACTGCTTTATTGGCAATGTTGCTCCACTTGGGACTATGGGGAGGAAATAATATTTCCATTAAATGTATTACTTTCAATTTTCGTTTCTTTGGGAGTTACTGTATGTATCAAAATTTCCCTGCTGCAAACTGGAGCAAAAGTTTTTCACTACATTTGGATATTTGCCTTCATACATTTGGTAAAGATTTGCCCCAGTCTTACATTCAGGAGACTCTGATACATAACCCTGAAAAGCTAGATTCACTAAACTTCAATACTGCATGAAGTTTGAGTTAATATAAAAACGTTTAGTTATTTTTATTGACTAATTCTCAATCGATTATTGCGTAAAATAACTCAGGAATGGGATGTTATTACCAGTGCAACATTTGTGAGTTAAATGTATTGACACATGTAAATGAGCATGCAAATGAGTAATTGACAGCAAATGACTTAATCATACAGTATGCTATTCACTGAAGTCTGATACCTGGTGAAATTGTGTTATCGCTAAAAACTATCGTCAAATTTTATTTTAGAGATCTGTGAAGTTTTTTTTAACAAAATTTTCAGTAGTCCATGTTACAGCAATATCAACACTTATTGCTTGAAATAATGTTACTTCAGAAGTCTAGTTAGTTGCTGCCCACAAAGTTTGGCCTTGAAGGCACTCCATGATTTGTGTCTAGCATAGTTCTCCCTTATCATGTTCTCTGTTGGGTAGTTATTAACCAGTTCTTGTGCCATCTGCATAGACTTGGCAGGTGCTTCTGAAAGAAACAGCTTTGTGGGGATGAAGATACATTCAGCTCCTTCGCTTATCTGTTGAAGACAAATAAATAGTTTGTTGAAAATACTGTAGAACAGTTATTTTACTACACATTGATGTGTTCTTTATCAGCCTAATAAACTAATTTCTCATGATATGGGGCAATTAGTTATGCATAAAAAAACTCTAATATTCCAAATCTACTAGTACAGTTAATAGGCAGGAACAACGACACAGTAGAAATAGCTCCTAATTATTCTGATTTTTTTAATGTTACGATTTGGCATCATAATGTTTTAATCAAAGTTTCAGATAAGGACAATGCTGCAGCTTTGCACCCACCAACAGGACCGCCAACAGAAATAAATTAACGGAGCAGTCCCCCCTTTTACTCCCTACGTACTGGGGAAAGACTGTATGGGGGGAGGGTGTTTTGGGGGAACGAGTATGGGAGAGAAGGGGCTATGGTGGGATAAAGAAGGAACTATGTGAGGGGGGGAGGAAAAGGAGCTATGTAGGGAGGGAGGGAGGAAAAGAAACTATGTGGAGGGTAGAAGAGTAAAAGAAAAGAATTAGCCGGATACACAAGCTCGAGTTTCTGGCCTTGAAATGGGCAGTAGTTGACAAACTATATGACTACCTGTATGGAGAAACACATGTGGTACACACAGACAATAACCTACTCACCTACATCTTCTCCTATGCTAAATTGGATGCCAGTGGGCATAGGTGGCTAGCTGCATTGGCTACGTCCAATTTCAGCCTGAACTACAGACCAGGGAGGCAGAACATTGATGCCGATGCATTGTATTGGATTCGCAAAGATACCCGGGAGACATAATCAGTGTGAGGAAATTACCGCCACTGGGGAACGAACGTTGTGTAAGAAAATTGAGCCGCCCAGATAGCAAACCTGAATAGGGTGGCTGATAGTATGGGGAAACCCCCCACCACTATACCCCTTGTCTACACTCACCCTGCAGAATTATTCATGAAAGGGTTGCCTCAATTAAACAGGCCAGATGTTCAGAAAGCACAACAGACAGATCCAGTCTTAAAGGAAGTATGGCTAGCTTTGTAGAATCAAAGGTCGGCCTAGGCTGTCACAGGGATACATCCAGAGAGCCAGCTGCTTGTAAGACAATGGCCTAACCTAGTAATAAAGAGTGGGGTAATGTTTCAAGTCACAAAGAAGTCTCAACACATAGTAACTAAGCAATTGGTATTCAATTACAAATACAGGGAGTTGGTACCCAGCTCCCTCCATGACAACCTATGTCCACCCGTGTACCGAGATCTTTGGACTAGTAAAAGACTGTTTCTACTGGCCCTGAATGGCCCGCGATGAAGAATACTGTAAGAATTGTGGGTGGTGCGTACCAAGGAAAACCCTACCTATGAGGGCTGCGCCATTAGTAAGTATAACAAGTATTGGACAATTAACATTGTTTTGCATGGACTTTTTGCATGGACTTTTGCATGGACTTTCTGTCATTGGAACCAGATAGAAAAACACTAGTAACATGCTAGTGCTCACTGTCCACTTCACCAGGTATACCCAAGCATTCCCAACCAAGGACCAGCGAGTCATTACAGTCGCCATGGTGCTATGGGACAAATACTTTGTACACTATGAATTACCCGCTACAATCCATTCCGACCAAGAATGTGACTTTGAAAGCACCTCATTATGGGATAAATAAATCTTGAACAACGCTGCATGACCAAGAGTACAACCAAGTGCTGGAATCTGGATATACCTGGCAAGCATAAACTAGCCAATCGCTAAAGGTCAGAACCTTATGTAGAAGTAGAAAAGCTAACAGGGGCTGTCTGTATATAGAATGAAGAATGAAAATAGATTAGAAAAGAACCTGCATAGGAATCACCTATTACCAACAGGTCAGCTTTTGAGGTTCCCTTTAAGGGAAGTGACTCTAGGAGTATATATCCAGCCCAGAAGTAGTGTTTGATTAAACTGAGGACAGGGTCCTGCATGTATTCCCCTATGACCATGCATGAAGGAAAGTGATGACGAGTCCGATGAGGATTAGGAATACATAGGAGAAAGATTGTTAGGCCACCTGTCTGAGATTATGGACCATGAACAGAGGAATCCTCTACGAAAGGTTTTCCCAGTGCAACCAGTAGGGCCAAGAGATATAGAAAAATATATCATCCCTGAATTGGATCCAGAGGTCGAGGAATTTACCCGTTGAGTCCCTTAGAACGGGATTATGAGCCTGATGATGAGCAAAGTGTATGGCCATATGAACAAAAACCTGTGTGTTTTTTTCATATAAAACATAAAAATGTCAACATATAATAAAGGGTTAATTTTCCCTTTAGTAATTGTAAAATGCCTAGTTTATATAATGTGGTTGTGCTGAGCGATCTCTCCATATATGTTGTTAGTTCTGTTTAAAAAAAAAAACTACGCTTACATTGTGCCATTTGTACCTTGTTTATTCGTTCGAAACGTGTGATTTCAATAGAAGCGATATTTTATCTGCGGAAAATATTATGGAATGCGGCGCAATCACAAATGTATTTCTGTTGCTTATTGCCGTGTCAAATGGCACGATTTGACATGTACAATACCACAGCTACTAGAATAGGCCCCTCTGTCTCTCTCTGACACTCTAGCTCTCTCTTTCTCCCACACCCTCCTGCTTCCGTTCACATACCCAACACCACACAAAGAAGAACATTTTAGCAGGATCCTTTATATAATGCAGTTTCTGCAACATTTTGAAATAATTCCACTTTCATAAAAATCCAATGAAAAGCGCTAAAATGAGCTATTATCTGGCCTAATACTATTTTTTGTGTGTGAATTTCAGTACATTGTAAACTCCCACAGAATTTTTTTGGCCAAAAAACTCGCAACAGGAATTATTGATGAACCATTCTTAAATACATTCACACATTCCTAAATAGGAATATATAACAAAGTTGTATCTTTTAATACAAATACAGTTAGATACAGATTGTTCACAATATCAAAATACTTTCCTAACCGCCTAGTAAAATGTCGCCTCCTTTGGGAATGTGGTGGGAAAATAATTTAATTGGTCTTAATATATGCAACCTTGAAATCATAATATATACGGACATTATCATATTGGCTTTTATTGTAAGTGCACCCAGAGGATGGGTCATTTATAAAAAATGTTTAAGCTGCAAAATCAGTGCAGAATTTGGAAACCAACAAATGCCAAATTGAAAGAAGGCTTCAATTTATTTATTTTTCTGTCCTAAATGTTTTTCCAGTTTGCTATGGTATAAAGAGAGCTTAAAATATCATCACGATATCATCCTGCTTATGACGCCATGTGACGGGGAGGAAAGGCTTAATACCTGATTTGCCATGCATTACTGTTGTTGCCCTGTCCCCGCCATTTTTATTCCCCATGTGCAGGCCATTCCCTGTCTGCGAGGGTAAAAGACAAGATGCATCGCTTGCCATACCCTCTAACCAATACATGATAGAAGATCTTAAATGTAAGGCAGGAGGTATTTTTTTTTGAAGTTTAAGCAGGAATTACTTGGACATCCAGCTGTGATATGGGTGAATGAGCTTCGGTATTTTTATGACCAAGCCTGAAAGGGTTGTAATTATTTTTATGATGGAGCCTCAAAAGGCTCCCACAGATTTAGAGTCCCCCTGTCTAAAAGAGTGTCAATTATGACAATACCCAGAGGCCCATAATGTATACAATACTGGCATACTGATGCACAGCAGATGTCAGGCTAGTGACACCTCTAAGTCAAGAGACCAGCCACAGTGGCCTCAAGAAATGGGTGTAGCCCAGGTATGCTAAGTGGCATGGGCGTCAACCTGACCCATGCACCCTGCCCACCGGACAGCCCTTTTGACCGGTCTTATGAACTGTGGGTCACATGGCTATTTATGTTTTTTTTTGTTCCCACGAGGGGATTGGATCCACATGTTAAAGATAGCTTTGGCCAATCTATAACTGTGGCCTCCCAGGTATTTCCCAGTGTGATTCCTGAATTTTAATCCATGATGTAAAGATGCAAGACTTTGTTCCAGTACAGCAGCAACCAGTCCAGGAGTGAAGGGGTTAACAACCACATAACTACAGGACTTTTAAAACCAAGGCTGCATTTCTTACACTGGCAAGCAAAGGACAATTTATTTTGTTCCAAGGACAATTTCTTCCATTTCCTTATCCCAGTGAGTGCTTTAAGTGTATTCTGCAGATGTCGTGTGTTTGTCTATTAAGGAAATAAATCACAATTTATTTTGCAACTTGTTCTGTTCAATCAAGTACCCAGAAATATAAATGTGTTGACAAAAGTTGATGTCATCGTGACACGCCACTACAGAAGTTTGTGCTGCTTTTTAGACCCGCTTTCACCCAGGAAAAAAACATCCCAAACTCATATCTTAACAAGTAAAACAACCTCTACGTGACTTCAATATACATTTCTATTAGCTGTTGAGGAAGGACTGGGGAAGGACATTGATCTGCATACAACACACACCGTTTGATTATTTGCATGCAGTGATTTAATATTTTATTGCGAACAGCATTTGCTATTGTAGAGGGATGCACAGCTCACAAAAATATAACAGATAAAATCACATTGGGGAAACCTCAGCAATATTTGAAGCATTGAGATCTACAGTACTTAATAAAGTCTCCCAGCTGCAAAACTGGGGCAAAAGCAGTGCAAAAAAAAATAGCACTAGCGTGTTTAAAGAACATTGGCAAGCAATTGTAGTTTTCACTTTATTTAAATTGGTTTTAACTTATGAGTCCCACAGCCTCTCCAGCGGAATCGGTCATTGGTTGCGGCCGTTTTGCTGCATTCATTTCACCGCTGGCATTTGGCGGTTGAGTGTCCAGTGGTGGAGCGACAGTGGCGAAGGGGCCCTTTTCGCAGTTTCGCTAATAAGGTAAATTAACTTATGGGATTTTAGTGGTTAGGGTAGGGGGTTAAGGATAGGGGTTTTAGGGTAAGTTATTCAGTTTTTAGGGTAGTGAATTAGGGTAAGGAGTTTAGGGTAACAGGTTTTAAGATAAGGGCTTAAGGTAAGGGGTTTTAGGGTAAGGGCTTAGGGTAAGAGCAAGGGCTTAGGGTTAGGAGTTGCCGTTTTCAGTGTACAGGGTAGCGTTAGTATCAGGGGTTAAGATGAGAGATTTTTTAGGGGGAAGGAGTAAGGTTAGGGGCTTACCTTAGTAGCGAAAAGGCACAGTGGAGGGATGTTCCTGTGCCAGGTGAGTGGTGGCTAAACACCGGCCGCGGCCACATGTCCAAGCAGTTCACGAGCCCCACACTCTTCCCTACAGCAATAAAGCTGATTGCCAGGGGAGAGAGCGGGGCCGCTGTATCATAACAGCCCTCCTCATCGACGTTGCAAAGTCATGTGATGCAGCGACCTCATGACAATGCGGCATCACAGAACGTCATAACGCCGATGGGGTGGGCTGGTAAAAACTGCAACCTCCAATCAGAACTTCTGGGATTCACTTATACTGTTGGTACCTGATATTGTTTGTTATCTGTGTTTAGTGTTGTGTACAGTAAAGTTTAGTTATATACATTGTGTGGTGTATTGCTTATTACTGTTGGGTTGGTTCCGGTGAGGGGTTATCCCGCCAACAGTGGTATCCCTCATAGGTGCAGGTGCTGCACGCAAGGAGATAGAGCTCACCCCAGGCTCCCAGAAGTGGAGGCTCAGGCCTCCTGTGAGCGTACAGGCACAGCAGCATGCGTAGTTTCCCGCGTAGTTCCCAAAAGCAGAGGGAAAGGGGGCCACAGAACATTAGATATTGCACCAGTATGTTCCATTTGGGATAATTAAACAACTACAGTATATAATATCAGTTATAATTTTGCTTTACTTTTTCCCACCATTAGATACCTATTCTGAGCTCAATAAAATTAATGGTCCACTTGAATAGCCTTCATTATACAGTAATTGGTTTTAATTTAATACTTGTGAGGATTTCAACATGTCTAATTTCTAACAGAAAATGTACATAATTAGGAACCCTGCCTGTCAGTTTGGCATATAAAAATGTTTAGAATAGTATTTGTATACTAAGCTTGCAAAACACAACCCCCATTTCCATTTTCTGCCGTGATAAAATCCATTAGTTAAGCCCCTTCACATAGGAGCTAATGATTTTCTCTTTTCATACTTGTCCTATTTCCCATTTCTTTCTTAACAATGTATTAAGTATTAAAAAAAAACAACTAAATGAATGTTACCCTTCCTTCCATTATGCATTCATTAATTACATGCTATTTGGTTTACTCTTGTATAAGCTAAGTAGAAAGTTCAAGACAAGATATTATTTTGTAAATACTGTACATGACTGAAAATATAGGAAATGTAAAAAACAAATGTCTGTTGGAAGAATTGTTTTACGTAATAATGTGTCTTATACAGTAGCTACAATGTTTTAATGATGTTGTATCAGTAAACGCTACTACTTTCTAAATAACTTTTAGAAGTAGCCACTAAAATGACAGGCTGGGCATTTTTTAACCTTGGTGGTTTGCTTCCCCACTAATTGTTACAATAAATGAGTCCCCAGGACTCTCGTTATTTATCAATATGGCAATTAAACTATGCAGTATGCTTAGCTTGAAGACATTTGTGGTTTCCAGATCACTGTGGTAAAATTATTAAACAGAGAGAGAGAGAACGAGAAAGAAAGAGAGAGAGATAGAGAGAGAGAGAGAGAGAGAGAGAGAGAGAGAGAGAGAGAGCACATGTTACTGTTGCAGTATATCCCTTTGCAGCAGCTTTGTCAGTCTTTTCCCTTTTTGATTGTGCTTGTGGAAAAATGTATAATATCAGCAAATCGTAGGTAACTCAAGCATTAATTGTTGATTTTGGTTCCTTTTAGTTTCCAATTCTAATTTCTTGAACAATTATTGAAGTGTTGCTGTGAACAGCTTTGATTACATACAGTAGTATCTCCCTGTCGCACTATCTTGCTGATCTTCATCTTGCTTGTCTCTTCATATCATCCAATGGTTGAAGTGGCATTCTCGCAACTCTTACCTTTAGATGTCTTCACTCTCCGATTCCAGGAGTCTCAACAAACTCTCTAACAAATCCACAATCCAAAACAGCCAATGGGTGGAGGGTGGTGGTAGTTGCCTGGGGAGGGTGGTTAGGCCTCCTGGGTGGGTAGTGGGGGAAAGTGGGTTAACTCCTTAATTGCTATAGCGGTTACTAACCACTAAGGTGATTAAGGGGTTAGGGGCCATTAGATTGTATTTTTATTGTATTGTTTCTGGCAACAGAGGAAATGGATGGTGATGAGGACGGCCTTCATCGTGGCAGGCTGGCAGGGGTGAGTGCAAGTTTTATTTACTTTATTTCTGCTTGTTAATGTTTTATTTTAAATGGGCAAATGCACTATTATCCATATCTGGATAATAGTAATTGTGCCCATTACTGTACTGTATGTGTTTAGGGTGGAAGGGGGTGTATTTATTTCAAAGTATTGTACATTTTTTTGGGGGGCACAGGATTGGTACTGCAGGCCAGCGGGGACTGCAGGGACCACACGAGGACCTCTGGACACCCGCGGGAATCACCCGAGGACCCACAGACACCCGTGGGGACACCCGCATGGACAACCTGGAGGCCCCTAGACAACCAGCCAGACACCCCTGTGGGGCCCCATGACACCCCCAGGGACCACCTGGAGGCCCCCGGACACCGCGGGGACAACCTGAGGGCCCCTGCCGGCCTCTAGTGTCATTCCTGTGCATAAAAACAAAAAATGCTTTTATGTATGTTAGGGAGGTATAGGGGTTGTTGGGGGCACAGGGGATGGTGGGTAGTACATATTGCAATGTTTATTGGGGGCAATTGCCCCAAATAAACCTGCTATTGTGCCTTAACCCCTTCATTGCCATAGCGGATAGCCACTAAGGCAGGCCTGCACAAATCCAGTCCTCAAGGGCCGCAAACAGGCCAGGTTTTCAGGATAACCCTACTTCAGCACAGCTGTTCTGAAGTAGGGATATCCTAAAAACGTAGCCTGTTTGCGGCCATCGAGGACTGGAGTTGTGCAGGCCTGCGCTAAGGTAATGAAGTTGCTTTCATGTCATTTTTTTAATTAGTGTGCGGGAGCAGGGGGTCTCCTGAGCTGGACCTTTTTGATTTTTGGCTCAGGGACCCCCTGATTCCCGAACACTATTAATAAAATTATATTAAAGCAGCTTCATTACCATATTGTTATTGGTGTTTTGATACTAGTGTACATGAGCAGGGGATCTCCTGCGCTGAACCGCATTGGTTTCAGCCTCGGGGACCCCCTACCGTACAGACCATAACAGGGCCTGTATCTCAGGAAGTAGGGGTTCCCCGAGGCTGAGCCCAATGTGGTTCAGCTCAGGAAACCCCCTGCACATGTACACTATTATTAAAATCAATATTTTTACTGCACAATCGCCTGTAAGAACCGTGCATGGAGACGGAGTGTCTCCATGCAGCTTTTACAGGCTGCATTTTTTTCTATCAGCTATCGCGCTATAGCACGATAGCACTGAAAAAAAAACAGGTCGCACGATAGTGCATTTTTTTATCGCATTTTAAAAAATGGGCTTCACTTCTTTGTGAATCCCACTTTTGGCCTCATGTTTTAAAGTGTGATAAAAATGTTTTATAGTCGCACACAAAAGCACTGATTTTATCACTGCTTTGTGAATCGTCCCATAGTCTTATTTATGTGATTGTCACGTATATTACTGCTGTGAAGCGCTATGTACATTAAAGGCACTATATAAATAAAGACATACATACATAAGCTGTAAAATTGATACATTATTCTTAAATATGATATGTCCAGCATTATCATCACTATTAACATTATTAAAATGAATATATTAACCATAAACTTTTAATACATACAGGCATACCCGCATTAACGTAGGCAATGAGACCGGAGCATGTATGTAAAGTGAAAATGTACTTAAAGTGAAGCACTACCTTTTTTCCACTTATTGATGCATGTACTGTACTGCAATCGTCATATATGTGCATAACTGATGTAAACAACACATTTGTAACAGGCTCTATAGTCTCCCCGCATGCGCACAGCTTCGGTACAGGTAGGGAGCTGGTATTGCTGTTCAGGACGTGCTGACAGGCGCATGCGCGAGCTGCTATTTGCCTATTGGGCGACATGTACTTACTCGCGAGTGTACTTAAAGTTAGTGTCCTTAAAGTGGGGTATGCCTGTAATTTATTGAGAGTGAAGCTGAACACAGGAGCAACAGATAACGTAAAATATTAAATCTCACCATCTCCAGATGGACCCAGGGTAGACTATATAGTATTTTCTGCCTGTAGCACCTGATGGGTTAAATCCACATCATGTTTATGTGCGCGTGATTACGGGGTGCTATTTAAGGCAGCAACTGATCTCCCTTTCTTATCACCAACCCTGACGAAGCTCCCACGTGAGTGAAACGCATAGGGCGTCATGACACAGTGACATCATTCCAGAAGTTACAGGCAGTGCTAGCAATCTGTGAGGGCTTTGATTTGCCGGTTAGCAAGGGATAGTTTTATTATTCAGTCTCTTATTGCTCTCATCGAGTTAGTGCTACTCACCTCTGCCTACTTGGGCTATTAGGTGCAAACGGGGATTTCCGCAATCAGCAGCTATTACAGCCATCGATTTGGGATCATACGCCTCTACAGCTCTAAGTCTGTCTCTGCTATACTGGGAATATTTGAATGGCCGCTCTAATAATGGCAACCAGCACTCACAATCATTTGATTGCTGCAGTCAATAAAGGGCAACAATATCTACAACATTAAAAAAAAGTGGGATGGGGGGCGTCTAGTAACTGGCATTAATCCAGGGCAACATTTCAATGACCCTTCTATTAACATTGTTTCAGGGTGCTCTATTAGACACTCTTTTGCTTGCTCGTGCTTTCTTGTTTTTAGTTGGAGCACCATTGTTTGTCAGCACATTCATGTTATTTTATTATTACTACACCCGGTTCACCTTCATTTTAGTAGTATGCAATAAATGTTACGTTCTACACAGCCCGGGGCGTGCTCCATTAGAGCATTTGTCAGCGACTCTCTCATTGTCCTGTTGCATCATTTTAATTGCACAGGTAGCACCCCTTTTGCCACCCACTTATGAGAAATGGGCACATTACCACACTTGAATGATTACGTTCAAATGATACATCAGTGTTATTCTCTACTATGCTACAGTTAGAGATAATATGTGATTATGTGCGTATGTAACAGTTACGGTACAGACAAGGTAAAAATGTGACAGCTGAAGTCTTCAAATTACTTAATGGCTCTTTCTATACCTACTGGGGGCTTTTTACTAGGGTCTCTCAGGTGTAAAACTAGGGCAGTACCAGTGCAAAGGGATTGCACAAGATTCATTTTCTTTGCGTAAATAGGATTAATATGATAAATAGATGCCATAGTTTTTATTATGCTACAGTAGCTCTGTAAATCTTCACTTGTAAACTTCATTATACTTTGTCTACCTATGCTCAACCCTATGGCATTAGCATGTTCCATACAGTTCTATATATACTAATGTCTAAGGATTTACTTTGCATTCTAGTAGCATGAACCTATATTTCTTGTTCAGGTTTAAACAAAGTATCCAAATGAAAAAATAAAATAAAGACTTACCAGGCTAAACCGTAGATCAGAGAGATTGAATATGGTTTCTGCCAGACCCTATAAAAGGAAAGAACACATAATATAAAAAAAACTGTATCTCCTAAATATTTTCAATAATATGCTCATTTATTTATTATTACAAAATATGAGGCATAAAAACTATTGTTTGGAAAAAGGCATTACTGAATCTACAGATGATGTTAAAGATCAATTCCAGTGGATATTAATTGTTAAATTTTTCGTTGGACTTTATGGAATATAGGGCCTGTGTGAGGTTGGACAAAAGCAATGCAATATAATACAAATACTTACTCAATCTCCACCATGTAATATGCCTTCAATGCACTCATACCCATCAAATTGCATTGTTTCCTAATTCATCATCGTGCATAAAATAATTGCTTATGACATTGGTGAGAAATCATAACACTGTTTTCTAATTATGCACACTGACTGGTCTAGGCAACTAACAATATAGAAGATTTGAGGGCTTACACAGAAATCTTACTTTAAGCACTCAACATGTAATTGATATCAAAACTAATTAGTTGGTGTTCAACAGGTGTATAACCTACATAAATGATGTCACGTGTGAACAAGGAGAAATACTAACACCAGTGTGCCTTGTTTGTATACAACGAAATCCAGGATCACTCCTAAGAACAAACTGATGCTACTAAATAAAAACTAGCCAGTTCCACATTAGAACCACAAGTCCATGAAACACAAAATAAATGTTCATAAGCCTCTCTTCCGTTCACTGAACCACATGTATTTTGTAGTATGATAATCACACCCCTTAGGAGTACATGGAGAATGACTAACACGGGTAGGGGCTAGTTGTGGTAGGGAGGAATGAATATCAGTGATACCGCCGCGTCTCCTAAAAGGAAGCGCAGGCTAAGTACACCGCTACCCTCCGCCACTGCCCTCTTATCCCGGTGTCAACCACGGACTCAGAAATCCTCTCACGGAGGTAGGGGAAGGGAGATAACTCACAGTCTTGACTCGCCGGGCTCCGGTCTGCGATGACGTCACTTGGACTGTGAACTGGAAGAGGAAGTCAGCGTGCTCCAGCCAAAGGTAAGTAATACAAAAATAGAAAGTTGCGAGGCGGTTCACTGCTGCCGCCGGGGTATGAATGTAAACACGCAAGTTGTAATAATAAAAAAAGGTTTATTTGTGCATATTACACAGAGTGCGCTGCAGAGCCAACTCTGACGCGTTTCGTTCCTAGCAGGAACTTTGTCAAAGTTTGACAAAGTTCCTGCTAGGAACGAAACGCGTCCGAGTTGGCTCTGCAGCGCACTCTGTGTAATATGCACAAATAAACCTTTTTTTATTATTACAACTTGCGTGTTTACATTCATACCCCGGCGGCAGCAGTGAACCGCCTCGCAACTTTCTATTTTTGCCTTGTTTGTATGACAGCAATCGTTCTTTTAATAGGGCTTTGGAGGAATAGAAGCAGTTCTACACCTAAACACTTTAACTTGTGTGTAACTCACATCATAGGCCAGGGTTTCTCAAACCTCTCCCCAGTCAGGCAATACTCACAAATCACACATTCATGTAGAAGATAAGTGTGCATGATAATTCAACTGTTATGCCTGAAATCAGGTCTGGCTGGGGTTCCATAAGCAGAGGGTTGAGAAACACTGCCATAGACCTCTTCATACTTTGTTGTTAGTTGGCCTGCAATGCATTGCAGAATCGTCTTGGCAGCAAAAGGGTCTCTCAGTGTTGCTAAATGTTTCACATTACTGGAGCATCTAAGGACCATATTCTATATAGTTCAAAACCATAGGTTTAGCTTCAAGAAAATGTTTTTGTTACTCTTCCCCCAAAACATTAGAATTCTAGAATAACAAATTACCACATTCAGAATTCTCATGTTCGCATCACATTACATCAGCGAAATATATGGAGTAGAAAAGTTTCCTTTTGTGAAACACATCCTCCTGTTAACTGGGTTGCTAATGCAACATGTGTGCAATTGATGACACCCATTACATTCGATAGGTCAGTAATGGCATATAACCTCCTTTTCAGGTCCGGCCATGCTGTTCTCTCACTGGGAAAGTATATATAGTTCCCAGTGTCTTTTTACAGGTGATAGTACTAGAGAATACTGCTTGTGACATCCGCCCTGTTGTAGCCACGGTAGACTGAAAAGACCCAGAAGCTAGATAATGTAATGAGCTGAGCAGTTTCACCAGAGGAGACACGACACGATCCCGGTCAGTCATACAGTAGGCTCAAAGTCCTTCCTTAAAAAATAAAAAAAAATCTATAATACTGCCTGTGTTCAGTCTATTCTAGGACCTCCTGTTCCATGAGTCATCAGAGGGTTCAGCAGGGGCAGTACACTTGTGGTCTCTTCCTCCTCAGTCCCTCCTCCTCCTGCTATCTATCTATCCTCCATCTGGTACTCTCTCCTTCTCCCAATGTCGTTACCTCAAATCCTCCCCTCTCTGTGTCTCTTTTCCTGCCCTGTCACTCTCTTTCTCTTTTTCCTGTCTCTCTCTCCTCTCGATCTCTCTAGCATTCCATCACCTTTCACATCCATTTCCTCTCTCTCCCATTATTATGGTCTCTTCCACTCACCATTCTTGCTCTCAAACTGTAACGCCTGTATGCCCGCAGACCTGGCCAGTCCCCAGTACTGAGGTGGGTAAGGGTATAACACGCACCCACAGCAGTGAGGGCGTGCCCGGAGTGTGGTAATGCGTTGCCGGGCCTGGTAAGAAAGGGTTAATGTATACTTGCAGAGTCCGGGGTGCCAGAGATCGGATAGTAATGTCCGTGTGCCAAAGTTCAAGGATTGGAGAGAGCAGCATAGTGATGTTCGTAAGCCAGTGTTCAAGGGTTGGAGAAAGCAGCGTAGTGAAGTCCGTAAGCCAAGGTTCAAGGGTAGGAGAAAGCAGAGTAGTCAAATCCAAAGCAGTACACGAGTTCAAGCCAAGGGAATCCAAACAGGGGCAGGGACAGGAACCAGCACTGAAACAAACAAGGGAGCTAGGCATAGACACTGCACACACAGGAGTCACAGGAAAGCTATGCAGAGCAATGAGTAAGTGGACAGAGTGGGGTTATAAAGGAAGGAGAACCAATAGGGGAGAGAGGAGGAGCAGAGGGTTGAGTGAGAGTTTGCAGGGATAGGTCTGAGAGAGCAGGGGAGGAGACAGGGGAATAATGAAGAGGTATGGCTTGTAAGCCACGGGGGGCAGAGCTAGATGGCAGATAACTGGAGCGTTTGCGCGCGCCCTCTGTAAGGGTACTATGCGCGTGCACCGCGCGTGTCACAGAACGTGAGGGAGGCAGCGCCGCGGGGGTGCTCGGCAACGGGGGCGAGAGGGACGGAGAGGCAGAGGAGCAAGGTAATGTGGACGCTGGGGGAATAAAGGCACGCGAGGGACCTCAGGTGCCACAGAGGGGTACCAGTGATCGCGAACGCGCTCGCACATTGGAGGACGCGCAGGTGGCCTGAACGCGCGTCAGGGCATGCCAACCGAGCCGCAGAGGAACGGCCGCGAGGGAGAAAGCGAGGACGCAGGGAAGAGGGAGGGCTAGAGGCAGTGGAAACAGAGGTGACGGGGACACGCTGGGAAGCGCGAGTCCCCCGATCCGTCACACAAACATGTTCTTTCTCCAAGTATAACTGAACAAGTCCATTCTGGCAGAAGGGCATTGTATCTTGCATAAATCTTTTCATAAATAATCTGTAATAAATGTGTACAATTAATCACTTCTTATAATGTAATCCTTTTGCTGCAAGTGAGTCAGCTGCTCTTTGAACTACATAAAATATGGTGCTGATACCAAATTTTGCCATTCTTTTTAGCCCCCATTGCTTGGTGAAATATCTCACAAAAACTGCAATATTTTAAGTCTAAATATTTTGCCAATGCATTTGAGACTGTTTAGCACATCTCCAATCTGTACATGCCACACATTTCAATACAAATACATTTATTGGACATAGCTAGTACTTTCTATACTACAGTACCATGTTTTTCTTCAGGTATGACTATATCCATATATGGCTTAAATTCAAATAAACAAAACATGTATTAGACATATTCATTATTCATCATTATAATGTTTTTCTCCACGTATAATTTAACATATACTTTCATCAAAATGCTTTTGGCTCCCTAGTGAATTAAATTTGAGAAATGTTAGAGTAACTGAATTATATGAAACTGCTGTTAGGACTAAATGACGGTGTAATATGTAAAGAAATTCTCATTTAAGTAATTTAAAACGATATTTTACATTGTCATAATTGACTAACGACCTCCTGGTTACAGAGCATAACATCTATTCCATAATGCAGTGCTGGTAATATTTGCAAATAAATTAAGTAAATCCATGAACATTTAGATAATACAACAAACATGATATGAATCCTGTCTTAAATTGAATGAAAAGCAGTTTAGTTTAAAAATATTTAAACAAACTTTTTATTGGTATATGAATCAATAAAACTCACAAAGATGCCACCATGTTCCAGAGTCCCAACAGTTATGAATTGAGTTGGAGATGATGTGGTCACCTATAAAGATTAAAAGGTACAATTATGTATTACAAATATATTGAAGATCCTCTTAACCATACTGTTGTGTGGAACTATGGGAAAATAAAAATATCAAGTACAACCAGTTTCAGACCGGGCTATCAACAGATTCTAGGGGGCCAGTATAGGGCTAAAGCTGACAAAAGTTTTAAAAGGGACTGCACTCCTAGCTGTATATAGGTATGCATACTGTACATACAATATTAGCTACATAGCAGATCGACCCTCCATGCAGCCTGGCTCTCAGACTGTCATGGAAGATTAAATCAGCCTCCCAAAGTGTACCCAATATTTTAAGTCTCCTGCTCATTCAAAGACACTTGGCCACCTTAGTCACCCACCTGATGCCAGGGCCCATCAGGTACAGTATATATGCATTGTTCACCAAAGGGCCACTCTGATCCTGGGAACAATTACTACAGAATGTTTTCAGATATTATTTATGTATTTCTTTATACAGTGAAAGTCATTTTGAGAGTTGAGGGAAAGGTTAAATCAAGAATTTAAAAAGGAAAACGGACTCAAGCAACAAATAAAGGGGGGATGTTTTGAAATCAAAACTGGTGCAAAAAAACACCAGATTTATCATGGGAAAAATTCCATCTGTTTTGTTGGTAAATCTGATACCCCATAGTCTCCAAGTGACAATATACAGGCATACCCCAGTTAAAGGACACTCACTTTACGTACACTTGCGAGTAAGGACATATCGCCCAATAGGCAAATGGCAGCTCACGCATGCGCCTGTCAGCACGTCCTGAACAGTGATATTGGCTCCCTACCTGTACTGAAGCTGTGCGCAAGCGGGGAAACTATATAGCCTGTTACAAAAATGTGAGGTTTACATCAGTTATGCACGTATATGACGATTGCAGTACAGTAAATGCATCGATAAGTGGAAAAAGGTAGTGCTTCACTTTAAGTACATTTTCGCTTTACATACATGCTCCGGTCCCATTGCGTACGTTAATGCAGGGTATGCCTGTATGTTTTAGCACATATCTTTCTAACAAAGGGGGCTATAGCAGGGATTCACTAAACAGATAAGCAGTGTCTGAGCTTGACCCCAGTTTAACTACCTTTGACTTGAATTGCAATGAATGTGGGATTGAGTTTTGATATTCCTTATCAGAGTTCAGCAATACTACCCATATGTATCAAAGTTTCCAGGCTGAAGAATTGAGGCACAATCCAATGAAGTGGGTCCCAGGATGAACAAAATAGATAATTTATTAATATAACATCCAACAAACTTGACATAGAATTATTGTTCGAAACACGTAGGAGGTTGCTCTCCTCCGTTTGTTGGATGTTATATTAATAAATTATCTATTTTGTTCATCCTGGGACCCACTTCATTGGATTGTGCGCCGGTTCTCCTCTTTCTTCTACAGCTATCTACATTTACTTGGCTGCATGTCTTCAAGGATTTTGGACCAGCGCAGTATGTGAGTACTTTTCAACACTTTGATGGGGACCATCCCTATTGGAGGTGTCATGGGGTTTTAATGCTTGCCCCTACCTCAGGGATCATTTGGCCCCACAGAGAATGTTATGTCTTATTAGCCTGAGTCCTTTTCCATTATCACTGTGATCGAACATTGGAGCGCAGTTGTCACTACAAATTTTACATGTAGAATTGAGACAAAACTGGGCAAAAACTCTGCATCAGATAAATCAAAGTGTAGAAACATTTTTGGCCTGTATACTCAGGTTCATGGCTATAGACAGATGGGGAGTCACTTTGTAGAATTAGATGATTGCTTATTATAGCCAGCAACTCGATTACAATTGGTCAATCAGAATCAGGTTACCTGGAGTAATCAAGTACTTGTCCATCACTTACTCAGTCCCATCCATCTTTGTATCTTCGCCAATTCATCATATGGCTTTTCTACTTGGATCTTTACATATGAACATTCTGTATGTATGTATGTGTATAATCAGACCTAAATGTAAAATAAAAAACCTCGCCGATGGTATTTGCGCATATTGAGAATCACTCCTGGGTGTCATCAGCTGGAACCGTCAGGCAGAGACTGGAGCCGGGAACACACAGCTTCTGGGTACGATGATATGGGTCCGTGTAGAAACAAAGGGAGGGGAGTGCAACTCAAGTATCGTCCGGGATCTCAACGCCAGAGATACAGTTCCACACACGCAGTCTCCGTAGGCATGATGACACCAACAACACGAAACCAACACGTTCAAAAACACAGCCCTACGCGTTTCATCGCTAATGAGGCGTCTTCATCAGGGACACTGATGTCAAACAGGCCAATAGCAAGATGCTAGGTATGATGTCACAACTTCCTATTGGCCTGCAGGACTGGGGAATTTTTAACCGCCATATTGTGAACCCCGCCAAGGCTCCTACCGACACCCCATACAGGAGGTACATATTTCGGGAAGCAAGGGTTCCCTGGAGCTGAAATCAGCACTTTTCAGCTCTGGAGACCCCCTGCTTCAAAATCTATTAAAAATTTTCAAAAGCATAGCCGCAAGGACTGCTCATTTAAAACCCTTTCCTTGAAGGTTCCAAAGTGTCAAAAACTTCTAGCCTTTTCTGTGAGGCTTCAGGGTTACCAAGACAACATAGAATAGCTACATTGTTGCATTCCCCAATTTCTCTTCCTATTCCTCCTGAACCAACTAGCAAAGTTCACAAATGTAACCCCTTTTGTTCCAAAACACCACAAAATCTGGCAGTTTACGTTACACACTTATGTGATCATTACTAATGCATGTACCCCAAAAGATGTATGACAGCGGGAGTGTGCAAACTGGGGAGTGTAACATTTTCTAAGGGGGGGCACCGCACCGTGCCCCGCGCTTACAGAGGACCTGCGCTCTTCCCCACAACATTTAAACTGATTCCCGGGGGGAGAGAGCTTGGCCGCTGTGACTGCCTCTTACCTTCTCTCCGGCTTCTCCTCCTACTCTTCTGATAGCGATGACGTGTCGCCATAACAATGTGGCGTCAAATGACAACGCATTGCCATGATAACGTGGAGGCGTGACATCATATGACGCTGCCACGACGCGTTGCCATGTCACAGCGACATCGCAGGGATGAGGAGATCCCAGAGAGCAGGTAGGAGAGCGGGTGGTGCGACGTAAAAAGTTTGCACACCCCTGTATTACAGAAAACATCGATTTGTATTTAAAAAGCAGCACTCCAATTGTTTTATTGATTTTCTTTCATGTAAATATAAACAGATATTGCCGGTATCTTAGAAACGTAATAGTCCCCGGAAGTTAGGGCACCCTGAGGAACACCCCTCGGTTCAAGTGAATTAAATCCCTTCGCCCCACCCCCCCCCAATTATTTTTAAAATTATAATAAGCAACACAAACTGGTGCTTTAAGATCAAAGTTCTGTTGAGTTACAGTAGTAATAATGATAGTAAAAATAAGACTACAATTTCTCAGATGTCCAACAAAATATGTAATGTTCTTGACTACAATACTTTCTGTTTTGGGTTTGACTTTGTATTCCATACACAACCCTAAAAATAAATTTATAGACACGTCATTTTATGACGTCGAGCAAACAACTTGCTGCATGTACGTTAGTAGGCAACATCAAAGGATACATTGATCAAATTGACTAAATAGTGCTATTGCAAAAGACACCTTCCAACTTCGGAAAATACTTTACAGCACAATGCAAATGTATGGTGTATTAGACGGAGGCCGAGGTTATGCTAATCTCAAATTAAATTGTTATTGAGATTAGGATAACCTCGGCCCCTCTCTAAACCACCATTTATTTGAATGGGATGTAAAGAGTCTTCCGGTGCTGGGTGTCTTATGGAATAATACTACTTAGGCAAATGTTGGCCTACAGTATGCACAGCATCATTAATTTAGGTACTGATTTTTCCCAATCTAAATGTAACCCATGTTCCCCCCCTCCCCCGAGTCGCAGACTGGACCTCTAGGGTGTAGTGAGGGCTGGCTACATGTATGTTGGTGGTGCATACCTGTGAGGAACAGGAGGGCCTAAGTCTCCCGCGTTGGTATTGGGGATAACAGGGACAGGCTTCTGGGGTATATGCCTTCATCTTTAGTGGTGGTGGTGCAGCGCCTCCATCTCTGGTGAAAACCTAGGGAATAGGCTGGAATCCTCCCAGAGAAGCCCTGGTCCCAGGGCGAGAGATTCCAATCTCACACACAGTCTCTTTTTATATAAAACAGCAATGTCTCTTTATTGTCCTTACAACAGCACACAGCAGCAGTTCATGCACAGCAGCAGTCCATATGCAGTGTACAGGATGTTGACCTCCTCTCCTTTTCCTCCAGGCTGTATCCCTGCAGGATGGGCTGTATGGGGTTCCAATATCCCCCCGACACTCACCCCTAGGGTATACCCTCTGGGTGAGGCAAGATTCCCCCCCTCACCCCTTGAGTAGGGTGAGGGGCATTGGTCCACTTAGTTTTATCAGCTCTAAACAGGCTCGTCTTCTGCCTCCTCTCCAATCACAGGTGTCACTCTAACCATGGCCTCTCCGATCAGACACACCAGCACTCTCTCTGTTCCCAGGACAGAACTACTTGTCACTTACAGGAACAGGCAGAGCTAACTTTAGACAGCCCCACCCCTCATGATGTCAGCAGGACCTCCCCTCTGTCTCCGGCTTGCACACAGAGTCAGAGGCCTGCCTCCATCACACAAGGCAGGGCTTGAAGCGGGGGAAAAACCCATGATAACTACTGGCGACCTGCCCTTAACAGGACTTACACCAGTAGGAGAAAGATATATAGCCCCCATTTCTTACCGGGGCTACACTCTCCCTCAGGTGGAATCCAATGGTCCCCACTTGGACCTAACTTTAGCAGCACCACCCTGCGGTGAACAAACCTGGGAAACAAACACATTGCAGGTTATGATATTCATTGAACCATTCACCAGATGGTATTATAACAACAGTACGGTTACTCCAAACAGGGAGAACCACTAATAATAATGTTTTGGGTCAGGCTTCCGTACCTTCCTCCCATTGTGGTCAGTTATAGTAATGTAGTAGGGTTATACTGACCCAGACTCCGGCCGGTATATCACACTGTGCATGTATATGCACCGCCCCACACTCCAGGCCCGGACCACCTCACTGATTCGGTCCTCGTGGTAACCCGCATTACCAAACTTCGTTCTCAAGTATTCTTGTATGGCCTCCCTGAGCCAGCTATCTCTGTTCTCCTCTATTTCCCTCATTATGGGTTCAGGTACATAAGGGTACTCGTACCCGTGGGACTGCCTATACCTGAATACTATGGCTCTGTCTGCTCTGCTCAATTTGGGCAGCTTCATATGACCCGCCCTGCTTGGCAGTACCCAAAACTCTGGTTCTGCAGGAGCAATGTCATTGTATAATATACTAGGCCCCTTAGGCATGAGGAGTTTTTGCTCTATCTCCTGATATCTGTGCTCTAACTCATCCGCCACCTCCTGGGGAGTATAGGCACCTACCGCCCACCAATGGTCTACTATGTTGCTCCTTATCAACAAGAACCTGGTACGGTCCATACCTTTGTGGTACCCAGTGAACAGGGGTGCCCACCACTTGTCACGGTGTTCGTACTCAGACAATGCACTAGATGACACACCGGACGTGAACGCCTCAGTAGAGTGCGAGCAACTGCGTCTACCTTTCGCGTTAATGTAGATGGTTGGGTTCATTTTGTGGACCACTTTGCTTACAGGCCCTGCCTCCGCAGTAGTGTGGGACCCTTGGGTCCTCCCTCTAAACACAGGAGAAAATGACATAGGGTTAGGCACATGTATCACAGTATCATACAGTACTTCCCCATCAGATCCCTCGTCACTTAGTTCCCAATCCCTCAAATCCTTGGAGTACTTGGGGTTCTTACTTAACTTATCCCCGCTAGGTCCCGGTGTCATGACTCGTGACTGGGCAGGGGCAGTGGCCGGGGCAAGGGCGCTAGGGGCTGGGGCAATGTCCGTTTCAATGTCCAGTAAGCGGGTGATACCGCGACCACTGGGCACTTTCTTGCTTGCCCTTTCCGGCGTGCTCCGTGCTCCTCTGTGAATGCCGTGGCGGTCAAGGTTGGCAAGTGCAGCCGCCATGGCGGCTCCTCTGGCCGCAAAGCTGGCCGCCGGTCCTCCGTGCCAGCCGGAACCGGAAGTGTCGTCATCATGGCCGCCCGCGGAATCTCCATCCGCTCCGTGGTCACGCACCGGAAGTGCGTCGAAGACCGGAAGGGGCGGTGGTGGACTATCCGGTCCGCGGACGGGTAAGTAGGCCGCGAGCCTCTCCATCTCGTCCTCTGCAGGATCCTTCTTCGCCTGGTGGGAGTAAGGGGGTGGTGGAGTCTCCTTACCATTCCGCTGCCGGCGGATGACATCTGGTTCCTCCGGAGCCATCTCGGATCCCGTCTCCGCCACACTGGGAGTCACTACGGCCGTGGAACTTCTACGGGCCTCAGGCCACACCAGCACTCGCCGTTGGTGGGTGTCCGGACTCGTCTGCTCCCTCTCTCCGGTAAGTGGACCGCCATCTTTCTTACAGCTGGGGTGGTTCGCCGGTAGGCGCATCGCCACCGATGAGATGCCATCTTCTTCCTCCGAAGACGACTTGGTCGGATCCTCCGCTAGGGAGTCACCTGGGTCTTTTTTGGCACCGCCAGTGGGTAGTGGAACGAAACGGGCCCGCTCCGGTACCTCCACTGCGGTCGTGCTCTTCTCCGCCGGATCTCCGCTCGGCTCTATAGTTGGCTGGGCCTTGGTTCCCACCTTAGCAGGGGTGCAGGGAACTAGGGCAGCCTCATCTGTTGTCTCCGCCACCTCCATTAGCGTTCCCGGAGAGGCACCCCGAGGGGTCTTTAGCATGGGCCATGGTTCGTTAGGCCATAAGTAGTACGTGCCACATTGAGGGCATCGTGCTTTGGTGCTTGCGGCCGGTCCGGGTGTCCTGCAGTGGATGCACAGGCACCGGAGGTACTCTCGGCCCTCGATCTCCACCACCAGGAAGCCTCCTGGAAGTTGAAAGATTGTTGTGCTCAGTTCTGACATGATTTGCTCAGGGGTGGAACAGTTCAATGTTTTCAGCTCCTCTCTCTGTGAATGTCAGACAGAAGTGAAGTTCCTCTCTCTCACTTCCTGTCCCTCCCTTCGCTGGGAGGACGCTCCTGATTGGCTCTCCTTGTGCCCCCTCCCTCTGGTGGAAACAAGAGGAGGGGCACTCCTTCTCTCAGTGTGACGTGGCCTTGTCTGTTGGCCAGTCACAGCACAGGTGGGTGGACTTTCGGCTTTCGCGCCGCTCCGCTCCTTTTGCAGGGGATCTGGGTTTGGCGCCAAACCCCTGCACATCTCCCGCCACATTTCTGTAACAGTCTCTTTGCACGCTTCACGTGCGCCATCCAGGATTGGCGGGAGTCGCCATTTTAGTTCGGTTGCTAACTGCTGGGCCGTGGATGGCGCTGCGGTCGCCATTTTTGACTCTTTCTTGCTCTGCGGAGCACATGTAGTGACGGCCGCCATCTTTGATGAGCCTTCCAAATGTATAATTGCACTATTCTCAGTGTCTAGTGTATAGCTCGTTCTTAGACACTGACTGCTCTCACACTGCTCACTAAACGTTCTCTGCATACTCTTTCTGACTGTTTTGCCCACTGATATGATGTGGCATACCCCAGGCTAGGCAGAACTCTCTCTCTGTGCACCGCACTGGCTGACGGTTCCTACAAGTACTCTGTGGTGTGTTTTATGTGGGTGCTGGCTAGTGTACCGGGCATCTCCCTAAGTACGGGCATCTCCTACTTTTGGCCACTCATAGTGCGGGCCTTGGGCCATGGTCCCTGGACAAGTTAACAGGCTAACCCCCCCCCAGTTGCCTCACACTATCTGCCTCAAGGGACTAGGACAGCAATAGCCATACACCCATCTTACATCACCCTCTTAGGGCACCCAGGGCGTACAGTGCGGGAATCCACGCTCCCCGACTACCCCTGGTATTACATGCCCTACTCTCTCCAGTACTTGCACGGAAGGTGCACTTCACTCTTCCCGCTCTGCCTTGCTGAAAGCCTGTCCTGTTCTGGATCTCAGCAGCTCGCCTCCAAATGTAACCCATGTTCCCCCCCCGGTCGCAGACTGGACCTCTAGGGTGTAGTGAGGGCTGGCTACATGTATGTTGGTGGTGCATACCTGTGAGGAACAGGAGGGCCTGAGTCTCCCGCGTTGGTATTGGGGATAACAGGGACCGGCTTCTGGGGTATATGCCTTCATCTTTAGCGGTGGTGGTGCAGCGCCTCCATCTCTGGCGAAAACCTAGGGAATAGGCTGGAATCCTCCCAGAGAAGCCCTGGTCCCAGGGCGAGAGATTCCAATCTCACACACAGTCTTTTGTATAAAACAGCAATGTCTCTTTATTGTCCTTACAACAGCACACAGCAGCAGTTCATGCACAGCAGCAGTCCATATGCAGTGTACAAGATGTTGACCTCCTCTCCTTTTCCTCCAGGCTGTATCCCTGCAGGATGGGCTGTATGGGGTTCCAATATAATATCCCCCCAACACTCACCCCTAGGGTATACCCTCTGGGTGAGGCAAGATTCCCCCCCTCACCCCTTGAGTAGGGTGAGGGGCATTGGTCCACTTAGTTTTATCAGCTCTAAACAGGCTCGTCTTCTGCCTCCTCTCCAATCACAGGTGTCACTCTAACCATGGCCTCTCCGATCAGACACACCAGCACTCTCTCTGCTCCCAGGACAGAACTACTTGTCACTTACAGGAACAGGCAGAGCTAACTTTAGACAGCCCCACCCCTCATGATGTCAGCAGGACCTCCCCTCTGTCTCCAGCCTGCACACAGAGTCAGAGGCCTGTCTCCATCACTCAAGGCAGGGCTTGAAGCGGGGGAAAAACCCATGATAACTACTGGCGGCCTGCCCTTAACGGGACTTACACCAGTAGGAGAAAGATATATAGCCCCCATTTCTTACAGGGGCTACATAAAGAAAGGGTCACTGCAGTCTGAAGCTAGTGTCACAACCTGCAAAAGTCCCATACCCCGTATATGTTCATAAACCTGCTGTCCTATGGCTAAATTAACACAATGGAAGTCTGTGTATTGCATATACATTTCAAATCTGTTCTACCTGTTGTTTTCGACATCTTCCTTTGGCATATTCATTTTCACCTGCAAAAAAAACCAGTTTATCATTACTGCTTCGTAAAAATAAACACATTATTAATAGAGGTTATCCAGACACAGAAACATATTCCAAGCTGCTTTCTGAAATGTTATTATCATATAAAAAATAGAGCCAAATGCTTTAAATATTTCTTCTCGTAAACCCACTACTTTTGGCACTGCCGTGTAAGGTAATTGCGTCTGTAATCTGTATTCCTTGCATTTACCTGATTTGGTGTCTTTGTATGTGTGTCAGCAATAATATATATGTGTAACTAGATAAATATAAATGATGATTAAAAAGAAAGTGTACTTTGTACTGATGTTCTAAAGTTGTCCCAATTATATGTGCACCATCTCGCTACAGACAAACTTAATTACTACATAGTTACATAGTTACATAGTTACTGCTTCAGACTATCTCATGATTCTCTAAAGCAGTATTTCTCAACCCTTTTAGAGCATGAACACCCTTTGTATGATTTTTAAAATCGTAGGGCGCCCTGCCCTTCAGGTCTCACTTATCCACTCATTGCTTATACACATACACCCTCACCCTCCTTTTCACAAACACACACCTAACACACTAACACAGCCTCTTCCTTCAAACCCCACATTCACCCTCACACATTATACTCACCGTTTTAGTCAGCACACTCCACATTTACCCACGTTCTTACACAGCATACATACTCTCTTTCTTAATCATCAACACCACATCCACTCGCGATTCTCTTATTTACCACACACTCCTCCCCCACCCTAAACAAGCACCAGACTCCCTCTCCACCCCACACAAAGCCCTCACATTCTCCTTCCCACACAAAGACCTCACTCATTCCCGCTTTCCTCCCACTCACCTGAAACATGTCAGCTGCAGACATAGACCTCCTATCCACATCTCCTCTCTCAGCCCAGCAGAGAGGAGAGAGAGAGAGAGAGAGAGGAGGTGCAGATTGGAGCCTCTATGTCTCCAGGCAGCGCGGGAGGTGCTCACTCAGCAAGCAAGCAGTGTTTTCCCCCCCTGGGTCCGCAGCACCCTTTGTTGAGGGTAGTGTTTAGCTCAGCTCACAGAAGAAGAACACATTCTATAGCCCGTTTATATAAACAATCAATCCATCAGGTTATGATCAAACATCTGTATTACATGATAATTATAGAAAATGTGCGGTGAATCACAACATATTGAACATTGTGCATTGAGTCAGTCTTTAAAGACATGCATATATTTTAATTTGCTTTTAATAATTATTGTTGTAGTGTGCATTTTCTATGATCTTTATGCCTACAGATCTCTACATGGGTATCCCCTTCAGCAAAGCATAATAATTACACTATTCAACAAATGAATACAGAATAACCATTTGTTTATTACTGATTGTTTGGCTACTATAGTAACCATCCACTAATCCACTATATATTGGTAGCGATGGATTTGGGAACCAATAGATTGCCCTTGACAAAGCTCTGTGAATGGAGCAAAATGGCCATCTGGCTTAACACAGCAGGCATTGGATAGGTTCAGGGGAAGGGGGGTACCAGTGATGCATAATTTGCGTGCGTTCTCAGTAGTGAATGAGCAGCACACGTCCGAATCAGTCCGCAGCGCCAGCAAGCAGGAGTGAGGCCTGTGGGATTTCAGACCGTTCTGAGATTTTGAGTAGGAGAGTTCTGATCTCTTATGGTAAATTATCACTGATCTCACAATAGGCTTCTCTCAATATCTCCACACCCGATTACCCTAACCTACTACTCAGAGTTACAGACAATTAGTGATCCCCACTTGCACTCACCTGCACCATACAGCCGTATGCAGTGAGTTCCTATGGTTCTGGAGGGTCATTATAGTTTGGTTTAACTCTTCATACGGTATTTTTAGCGGCATGCTTAGCAGATCAACAAAATTACGTTACACAGCCACTTTAGATATATTTCCCCCTACCCTTACCTACCGGACTCAGTTCACTAGGTACCTGGGATTGGGAATGTACTTGGCACACCTCATTAATCTTCTCTATACCAAGGAGCCTGCTCACACAGATTGCTGCTAGGCAAACTTTTATTTTTATGTTCTCAGTAAATATAAATATTACTTATATTTTAAGTTGTGTATTAAAAGTTATGTTTTTAAATATTTTATTTTACCTCTCACTATTAAGACATAACCAACCCACCAGAGTGCATCTCCATGAACAGGTGCCTTTCTGTGTCTCTGCTATCTCTTCTTTACACTCTTTAGTCCCTCTTACAAATGTGTTATTTTTATTATAAAGGTAAAATAAGTACAATATTTCAAATCTTTCCCATGTTCCTTTCCAGAGACTTCCCTAATGTCTATTTCCATAGGTAACTTGTAAAGTGGTGTACAATTCTAACTGCGATGTTAAAAAGTGGTGCTTGAAGGGCAGTCTTCCTGGCCCAGCCTTTGATAGCTCTATTAAACTATTTGCTATCAGTCTATTTTATGATGAATATAAATATTTATCTTCTAAAATGATAACCCACAGCACATGGTTTATATTTCATTTATTGGGAAAAGACCAGTCACTCACCCAACGCAGCAAATAGAACATTTCCTGTCAGCCTGTTTCATGTCAGTTTGATAGCTTGAGTCAGCGGGGGTTATTCATTAAACTGCGATAAATGTCAATTGTCAATGTCACTATCGCATGGAAACTTCCACTAGAGTTAATGAGTTTCCATGCGATAGTCCCCAGTCATTAATAACGAACCTGCCGCAATGTAAATGCTATTTCAAGTTAGGACACTTGTTAAAGGAGCAAACAAAAGGTGTGGCAACAATACTGGGTCCTGGTTACCTCCGCTACGGCAGGGGAACTTGTAGGCAGTGCAAGGAGGCTGAGGCAGGGGCGACCGGGTCGCAGGAGGTCCGCAGCACACCCGGCAAGCGGGGGCCGCCATCTTGAAATGCGCACGCATGTGCAGTATGTTCGCGCATGCGCAATGGCCCCATAGTTGAGGCAGCCATCTTGGTACCCCCCGTGCATGCGCAGAACATCAGATAGTGGAGGGCATTACAAAAAGGTGCTCATCCGCAGGGACAACACCCAGCAGCCACTGGGGCTGCTAGGTCACATGGCGCGAAACAGCAAATAGGCCAGAGACCCCCGTTAGGCCCCGACTCCCACATAGCTTGTGGCTGCTATAGGGACAGGCCCCTTAGACAGGGACACTGCCCCGCTTAGCATCATTAGTGTCAGGGACACAGCAGAACACTGCGCAGCATTTGCGGCCTGTGATCTGGGACCAGGCCACCACCGAAAGGCAAAGAGACTATCTTTACGGTGGGACACTCCAACCGGATACCACACCACGCGGAGGCAGACGCCATCGTGGACAACGTTGCTGGATCAGCGGATCCCTTTTCTTCAGTTGGCTCTACCGGGTGTTGGAGCACCCGGCAGGTATACCACCAGTCTACAAGTGCACCAACAGTAACACGTGAGTGTGGACAGCGCTGTCACACACACTTTGGGTGGGTTGACTCTGTGGACACCAGGGTGGTTGGGTGCCATGAGGCACCTCAGTACTTTGAGGTAAACCCCCCCCCCCCTAACGGGACGTGGACACGGTGTTGGGGGCACGGTGTGGGGTTACGGCCCTGCGAGACCTGAGTGGTTCTGTTATTATCCTTATGCGTTCAGTAAACTTGTTATACCATACCAGTGTATATTACTTACATACTGTAGTGTCCTGCATGGGGTTATCCAACACTGTTAGAATCCCGCGCAGGTGGAGGCGCTTTCACCAGATGAATCAGTTACACTAAAGACTCCCAGCAGTGGAGGTTCAGGCCTCCTGTGAGCTGCAGGTAACACACCACACACACAGTAGCCGCCATATCTCACAGGGGGTGGGGGAAGTGCACTACATTTAGGTATTCCAACAAAGCCAGGCAAGACTCAATGGGGTCTATTCTTGTACAGTAGCTGTGAGTAGTGAATATCCATGCACAACGAACCCTTTTCACTCGGATATGCTGGCTGCCATATACTGAAAGCCCTTCTCACATGTCCAAACCATGCAAGAAGCCTTTTTTAGAGACAATTTCATTCCGGCTCTGCAAATCCGAGCGGTATGACAAAAATGGCTTAAGCTCGCACATTTTGCAAAGCCGCTGGTAACTCTTTTCTCAAAAATGCAAAACCACTTCAAATAACACACAGGGGCAGATTCACTAAGCTCCGTTAAGTGGCTTTAAGAGCGCAAAGTACCCTTTAAGACCGATAAGGCTGCAGTGCGATTCACTAAGCAGTGATAACTGCGCTTTATCGCTCTTAAAAGGGCTTTTTTCAGCCCTTGGCGCAAAATGCGCACGATCAGGCTATTGCGCTGATTTTTGCCAGTACCTGTGATTCACTAAGCAGCGCTAAGTGATTCGGCCTTAAAAATCACGCCTGACAAACGCGCCAGCTAAAGGCAGGCGCAAAAGGAGCTGGACTTTGAAAAAAATTCTTTGTTTACCTTTTTGCAGGTACACCATCCATACGGAAACAAAAAGAAAACAGCGCACAACGCCAAATAGTGAAGCAAGTAATAAAAATGTATTACAATATTAAAGGGGTATAAAATCTGCGTACATCAAATAGAAAATTCATAAGCATTTAGTGTATATCACACTTGTTTACCACTCCATGGTTGTAGACAGGGGAATCTGGTACTCAGCTTTCTCTACAGGAGCCTCTGTGGTGGTTGTGGGGCATACAGTAGGATCCCTCATACACTTTTCATCCAGCAGGATGCTGCTTTCAAGGGAGTTCCTTAACAGCAGTCTGGCTCCACTGCAGATTCAGGCACTCAGTGGAACCGAGTCTCAAGCGGCAATATGCCTCTTCCAGGGTTTTTTTTCTTACAGTCCTTCGTTTCTCCTGTGGAGATTTCACCGTTTTATCAGCTGCTGCAATGCTCAGTCAGCACAATAACACCAAAAACATTGTTTTTTATTATCCCCTGGATCTGCATTTAATCCATTATCTTTTGGTGTTATTGTGCTGACTGAGCGGTTTATGCGCCGCTATAGAGACTCTAAGGGACTTTCTCCTGCTCCTTCACCACTGCCACGGGAACTGTGACGTCACTCCGCTACACCACGTGACGGAGCGGCATCGTGGCAAGCTGTGCAGGCGCATGCAATTGCGGAAGTGTTTGCTAAGCCTTTCCATCGGCTCTGAATTGCCCTGCCATTGCAGCAGCTGATAAAACGGTGAAATCTCCACAGGAGAAACGAAGGACTGTAAGAAAAAACCCCTGGAAGAGGCATATTGCCGCTTGAGACTCGGTTCCACTGAGTGCCTGAACCTGCAGTGGAGCCAGACTGCTGTTAAGGAACTCCCTTGAAAGCAGCATCCTGCTGGATGAAAAGTGTATGAGGGATCCTATGCCCCACAACCACCACAGAGGCTCCTGTAGAGAAAGCTGAGTACCAGACTCCCCTGTCTACAACCATGGAGTGGTAAACAAGTGTGATATACACTAAATGCTTATGAATTTTCTATTTGATGTACGCAGATTTTATACCCCTTTAATATTGTAATACATTTTTATTACTTGCTTCACTATTTGGCGTTGTGCGCTGTTTTCTTTTTGTTTACATTTCTTAGAGTGTGTGGGGTGCTGAGCCACCCCCAATGTTTATAGCAGCAGACGCCCTTATCAACCACACGGTTATGATATAATTTATTATACAATCACTTATTCACTTGGTATTGTGGTTTATTTAGTATATTTATGGTTTAGTCACTGCACTTTATTTATTTATAAGTAGGAGTTAGATAGTAGCGCACAGTTTATTCTTGTTTTTTTACACCATCCATACAACAGGCCCGCGGACGTCCCCGGCTGACCCCGCGGGCCTGCGGTACCAATGGTGTGCCCCCAAAAAATAAACAATACTATAAAAAAATACCCCCCCTAACACATACAGTACACTACAGTAATGGGCAAAATTACTATTATCCACATATGGATAATAATGCATTTGCCCATTAAATATACATTAATCACAATCAATAAAATAAATACATTTTGTACTCACCCTTGTCCGGCACCCACGATGAAGGCCATCCTCATCTTCATCGCCGTCCATACACTCGGGTGCTGAAAAATATACACAAGAATTAAAAGAGCCAATCTAATGTCCCCTAACCCCTTAATCACCTTAGCGGTTATTAACCGCTACAGTCGTTAAGGGGTTAAGCCACCCTGACCCGATACCCACCCTTTACCCATTTATTTGTACAGTGGCTTCATCATGTATGTATGTATGTGTATATATATATATATATATATATATATATATATATATATATATACACGTATTATAATATATATTATAATATACAGTATATATACAGTATTCATGATTAACCAATATACAAAGAAATGGTTAAGGATATACATGCCGAAATACAAATATCTCCAAATATCAAACAGCACCAAGCGAAATCAATATTTTAGAAATGCTAATAAAAACAATCAATTTGAAAATGTGTACATGATACAATTAATCTGTGCATCATGTATACTTTGCCAAGCAATGGTAAAAATCAAATAAACTATTCCAAACAAGATACTGTACAAACCAATCATTAAATACAAACAAAGCAAATCAACAGAATTAAATTACCATCAATTAATTAATCCAATCTCAAGTCAATTACAATCAAAATCAATTACACAGTTCAAATCCTAAAAACAAACCATTCTGAAAAATAATCTATGTCAATGTAACCACCATGTGACTAAATCTAAATTCCAAAAATAAGCCAATTAAATAATCTATTGCAAACAGCCTTTAAAATAACCTTTGAAAAAATAACATGTACATTACAAACACATTTTTACACAAAGCAGCAAATTACAATAAAAAAGACATGAAAACAAGGCAAGCAAACATTATGCAAACAAGTTTTTATTATACCTATATTTATGTCCATCTATAGTTTACATACATACATACAGGTGCAATAAAAGAGCATAAAAAACAATTTAATAACATTAAAAATAAACATACAATACATCCAGTGACTGTCCCTGTACGTATGTATGTCCAGTGACAGACATAAATTCAGGGCCAATAAATGGACATACAAAAATAATGGATGACATGAAAAAAATGCAAAAAAACCTGTAAAAGTAAAACAATATACATTTCTTTGGTTTACTTACCATTAGATGAACGATTCACCGAATCCCGTTGAACCGGATGTGTCGAAGAAATAATCCAGCAACAGGAACCAGGTAAACATAAAAAAATAAACCATTACAATCCAAAAGGGTCTGTGTCTTCTTTCTTCTATTTGTAATCCATAGCGGGGGTCTTCATCTGTATTTTCTCTGTCTTCATCTGTATCTTTTCCGTCTTCTTCCGGGTCTTCTTATCTTCCTTGACCACGCCCTGCTGTTCTTCTTCTTCGGGAGGTCCTTCCTCCTCGGCGCCTGGCTTCAAAATGAGATGACATAGGCTTTTATAGGCCTATGACGTCACATTTTCGTCATATGGTTCCACGGCCCTGATTGGGCCGTGAAAATCATGTGATTTTGCCGGGGATTTTTTTTTTGATGATGTCATTTAAAGGCAATGACGCCAGCCAATCAGAATGGCTGTGCTTCATTTGCCTTTAAGATGACGTCACCCAAACAAACATGGCCGGCCCCACATGGTATGGTAGCCAATCAGAGTTGTGATTGAGTTCCCACGCTCTGATTGGTTACCGTACCATGTGAGGCTGGCCATGTTTGTTTGGGTGACGTCATCTTAAAGGCAAATAAAGCACAGCCATTCTGATTGGCTGGTGTCATTGCCTTTAAATGACGTCATCAAATTATTATTTTTTCCGGCAAAATCACATGGTTTTCACGGCCCATACAGGGCCGTGGGAACCATATGACGAAAATGTGACGTCATAGGCCTATTAAAGCCTATGTCATCTCATTTTGAAGCCAGACGCCGAGGAGGAAGGACCTCCCGAAGAAGAAGAACAGCAGGGCGTGGCCAATGAAGATAGGAAGATCCGGAAGAAGACGGAAAAGATACAGATGAAGACGGAGAAAATACAGATGAAGACCCCCGCTATGGATTACAAATAGAAGAAAGAAGACACAGACCCTTTTGGATTGTAATGGTTTCTTTTTTTATGGTTACCTGGTTTCTGTTGTTGGATTATTTCTTCGACACATCCGGTTCAACGGGATTCGGTGAGTCGTTCATCTAATGGTAAGTAAACCAAAGAAATTTATGATATTTTACTTTTACAGGTTTTTTTGCATTTTTTTCATGTCATCCATTTTTTTTTGTATGTCCATTTATTGGCCCTGAATTTATGTCTGTCACTGGACATACATACGTACAGGGACAGTCACTGGATGTATTGTATGTTTATTTTTAATGCTATTAAATTGTTTTTTTATGCTCTTTTATTGCACCTGTATGTATGTATGTAAACTATAGATGGACATACATATAGGTATAATAAAAACTTGTTTGCATAATGTTTGCTTGCCTTGTTTTCATGTCTTTTTTATTGTAATTTGCTGCTTTGTGTAAAAATGTGTTTGTAATGTACATGTTATTTTTTCAAAGGTTATTTTAAAGGCTGTTTGCAATAGATTATTTCATTGGCTTATTTTTGGAAGTTAGATTTAGTCACATGGTGGTTACTTTGACATAGATTATTTTTCAGAATGGTTTATTTTTAGGATTTGAACTGTGTAATTGATTTTGATTGTAATTGACTTGAGATTGGAGTAATTAATTGATGGTAATTTAATTCTGTTGATTTGCTTTGTTTGTATTTAATGATTGGGTTGTACAGTATCTTGTTTGGAATAGTTTATTTGATTTTAACCATTGCTTGGCAAAGTAAACATGATGCACAGATTAATTGTATCATGTACACATTGTCAAATTGAGTGTTTTTATTAGCATTTCTTAGATATTGATTTGGCTTGGTGCTGTTTGATATTTGGAAATATTTGTATTTTGGCATGTATATCCTTAACCATTTATTTGTATATTGGTTCATCATGCATATATATATATTATAATATATATACATACATACATGATGAAGCCACTGTACACATAAATGGGTGAAGGGTGGGCATCGGGTCAGGGTGGCTTAACCCCTTAATGACTGTAGCGGTTAATAACCGCTAAGGTGATTAAGGGGTTAGGGGACATTAGATTGGCTCTTTTTATTCTTGTGCATATTTTTCAGCACCGGAGGGCATGGACGGTGATGAAGATTAGGATGGCCTTCATCGTGGGTGCCGGACAGGGGTGAATACAAAATGTATTTATTTTATTTTTTGTGATTAATGTATTTTTCATGGGCAAATGCATTATTATCCATATGTGAATAATAGTAATTTTACCCATTACTGTAGTGTGTATGTGTTAGGGGGGGGGGATGTGTGTTGTATATTGCAATGTTTATTGAGGGCAATTGTCCCCAATAAACATGCTATTATGCCTTAACCCCTTCATTGCCTTAGTAGATAGCCGCTAAGACAATGAAGCTGCTTTAATGTATTTTTATTAATAGTGTGCGGGAGCAGGGGGTCTCCTGAGCTGAACCGCATTGATTTGTGGCTCAGGGACCCCTGCTTCCCGAGTTACAGGTCCCGGTAAGGGGCATCGGATGCCAGTGTCGCCGCCATCTTTATAGAGCCCACGTCACGTCTTGGACACTATAAAGATGGCGCCGACACTGGCCTCCGATGCCCCATACTGGGGCCTCTAACTCTGGAAGCAGGGGGTCCCTGAGCCATTAATCAATGCGGTTCCGCTCAGGAAACCCCCTGATCCCGCACACTATTATTAGAATGTACTTTAATGCAGCTTCATTACCATAGCGGCTATCCGCTACGGTAATGAATTATTATTTATTGGTATTGGTGTTTTAATACTAGTGTAGATGTGCAGGGGGTCTCCTGAGCTCAATCGCATTGGTTTCAGCCTCGGGGACCCCCTGCTTCAGGAGATATAGGCCCCGTTATGGGGTGCCAGTATCCCCTGCACTTGTAAAGCTCCCGCGTCACGTGACTGTGACATTTACATTCTGCAGGGGATACCGGCACCCCATACGGGGCCTATATCTCCTAAAGTAGGGGGTCCCCGGACTTGAAACCAATGCGGTTCAGCTCAGGAGACCCCCTGCACATGTACACTAGTATTAAAAATCATATTTGTACAGCACGATCGCCTGTAAGAGCCGTGCATTGAGACGCAGCGTCTCCATGCAGTTCTTACAGGCTGCTTTGTTTATATCAGTTATCGTGCTATCTAACTTTAAGCACGATAGCAGGGGGGGAAGAAGGTGCTCGCGCGATATGGCCCTTTTTGGCAAGGCTGGCCGTAAACACGCCGAGCAGCCTTAGTGAATAGCGCGTTTGCCTTCACCCTTTTGCGCCCGAGCGAGTTTACCCATTTCAGCGCTACTTAACGTAGCTTAGTGAATCGGCCCCACAGTGTTTCCCGTCACCTCAAAAGATGTAGAATTGCCTCATTGCAAACCACACAGTTTAATTCAGCACTGCTAAGACTGTACTTCCTTAATTAGTATGCCTAATTAACTATTCTAATTTCTCCCCTTCTACACTACTGTATAACTCATGATGTACATTGCTGAAAACATATTTTCACCTAAATAAATATCACTACACACAAAATGTATTACATTATTACATTGAACTACCTTGCTCACATTACATGCCTGCTTATCTCGTTAAACGACACGTGACCTCATTAGAAGGCACATTGCTTATTAGCTACCTATTTAAACCCCAAGCAAACGACTACATTATTGCCAACATGGATGGTGGTGTATGCTAAGAGCCATGCGACAGAGGCTCCGAGACACAGGGACTGAGCGAGAGAGACAGACAGAGAGAGGATGGCTAGCAGAGTAGTGGCCAAGCCACGCATACATAACCCCAGAGCCACTTTGTAGGGTCTCAGAGCAGGAAGTGCTGAGCAATTACAGGTTAAGTTCACAAGTAATTAACTATTTAAGGTGAGACTCCACTCCTCGTCTCTCCTGAACTCCTGTCACCCACATTTCTCTCACGCCCACTCCTCTCACTCCCCTCACGCACACTCCTCTCACTCACACTCCCAGCCCTCCCCTCCTCCATCTCAGTCACTCACCGAACACACATAGACAACGATTAAAAAACAAACAAAAAAAAACCCCAATTAAAGAAACAACAAACACACTACAAGAAAACTCTCACACTGACAAGACTATAAAAGTACAAAGCAAAAGAAAACAGAAGACAACCCACTCAGAAATCGCTAACAAATCGCAACAAAGAAATTCTGCCTCCAAACTCCTAACCCAGTCTGTCTCTCCCTCACTCCCCACAGGAGTGCTTAATGTACTGTAGTGTGTGATTCGTGATCTTGCGACGTTTGGTTAATTCTGCTTCAAACAAAAACAAAGCACAATCTGTGTGGATTGACTGTTTAACCACGAGGAATGACAACTTTAATCTGTGCAGTGTAATAGATGGGATTTGTGCTACAGAGAAAGGGAAGTTTTCACTTTTTATTCATCGCAGCTGCTAGAATATCCCCCAATGAAATTAAAGTTACTTTCATAATTACACAGTGGTAGAAAGAAGGTCAAGAAAAATGTGGCAGAGAAAATTCCTCACGTTTCGGAATAGGGTACAGGAAAGTACAGTAGCTTATCACTAAAATAGAACCTGTCAAGCTGAGGATCACGCCATACAATCAGCAAGGCGTATATTAAGGGGAAATGGAAAAAAGTACTTCTTATCTGAAACGATGTTGGATACACGTACCAGCCTTCCATCAGAAGTATATTTTTAATTTGTATATGTGAAATATTAAGACATTGGTAGATGGTAGAATATGGCTATGGTACGGCATTGCAGAAAAGAAAAATATATGCACTCACCAAATGTGAGATTTTAGATATAATGCAGAGAAAGACCGCAACTGGGTCCAGTTGGTGCTCAGATCCTGTGCTCCTACATCAAAAAGTAAGTAAAGAAAATGAATCAGCACTCAACAATACATCAAGTATAAAAATACATAAAGAATCATGTAATCAAAGCCAATTTTAAAGCTGCCAAGTAGCTGCTATTTAATGAGTGTCCCTCACACGGTATAGCAAAAAAACAAACAAAAAAAAAACTCAACAGTCCCATAAGATGTTAACAGTTTGGACACATATACTTATGTAACCCTGATCCCTCCCCCCCCCCCCAGTCTCTACGGGAGTGTAAGGGGTGCATGGGGGCTGGTTACAGGCGGTGTGGTGCGTACCTGTGAGGAACAGGAGGGCCTGAGCTTCCCGTGGTGTTGTGGGGGAGCCAGGACCGGGCTTCTGGGGTGATAGCCTCTATGATTTCTTAGTGGTGCAGCGCCTCCATCTTCTATACTCCCAGGGTAATGGGACAGGACCGGTATAGAAGAACCCCTCAGGTCCCAGGGTTATACTCTCCAAATCACACACAGTCTTTACGGGTGTAGAACAGTCTCTTTATTTGACAGAGCAACGATATCCCAACGACAAGGCTTCCAGCAGCCGCAATATAATCGCCAGGGCGAGATACAACCCGCTCACCTCCCACGACTTCCTCCTCTCCTTCCCTCCAAGTCATTCTGCCGACAGGATGGTCTGAGCTAGGGCTGCAATACCCCGTGGCCCACCCCCGAAGTTAGCCTCGAGGTGGGTCTTGAATTCTCTCTCCATCACCCCTGGCAACGGGGTGAGGGCATTGGTCCACCAGTCTATAATTCTATCAGCTCTACTTATAGACGCTGATCGGTTTGGTTCCTCTCGTTCTCATCCGGCACACTGCGCCAGGGAGCCCGTATCCTCCTGATACTCCTCGGGCCGTTCCGCAGGATTCGTGGCTCACGGCATAATACTCAGCAGCTCTAGACTCTCGATATACTGTTCACTCGAACTCTTCCTAAGCTACTCTCTCTTCCGAAGAACCATCAACAAGAGAGGAACACGGCACACAGCAAGGGCGAAGAACATCACCTCACTCACCGGAGTGGGCTGCTAAATATAGAGCTAGCCCCTCCCCTCATGGTGTCAGCAGAACCTCCCTTCTTGCTCACGCCTGGAGCAGAGTCCAGGCCTGCGTCTACCACTCAGGTTAGGGCTATGAAGGGGGAAAACCCATAATGATTACTGGCGCCTGATCGTAACAGGACTTACCACAGTAGAAGGAAGATAGGTATAGCCTGAGCTGTTTACAGGGGGCTACACTTACAAAGTGCAACATTTCTGAGGCCGTGGCCCTTTCCTGAGGACTCTATTGAATTATTGGTTGTTTTTTTTATACCCTGTGAGGGATTGTAACAGGGACTTATCCCGTCTAAAAGAGTGGTGTAGTGGGCTGAGGAATCCAGCAGAGAGCTGGTTAATTGCAGCCAAAGTCAATTAACCAGTCTCCACCTGGCTAATCAGACATGTTGAAAGGCCTCCTGCTGAAACTGCAGGAGAGAAACACTTGAGCACAGTTACCACTGTGTTGCTAAAACAGACGTTGTCTTGAACAAAGGGCTGTGCTGACATCAAGACACCAGGAACCAGACCTCTATTCCAGGGCACAGCGTACCCTGGAACCAGCCAGGGACTGGCCCCTCAGACACCAACCCAGTTGCAGAGACTGACAAAGGGCCCCTGCTTACAGGTACCTCTTTTGGAGTTTGGGGCTTATATGTTGGAAAGAGGCTTATCCTCCTAGCCCTGCAGATAGGGACTGAGGAAGTGAGTTAGCCCTTACAAAGGGATAGGCTGTTTTATTTATTTTGTGGTTTCTTCATTGTTTAAAGTGATGAGCTGAATAAAGCCATGGTTTAATTTCCCGCAAATCTGTCTTCCTGGTTGTACTTCTGCACATGTCTCTTACAGGACACTCATTCAATGGCAGCTACTTGGCTGCTTTAACATTGGCTTTGGTTACATGAGTCTTTATATATATTTGTACTTGATGTATTGTTGAGTGCTGATCCATTTTCTTTACTATGGTATGGCAATGTACATGCATAATAATGGGAAAATTTAATAAATGAAGTTGCCCCGTTCTGCTGTCTCCTAAAGAACAAAGATCTGGAAACTTAATTGGGGCAGCTACAAAATCAACATGTCATGCATCGTAGTGGTCTACAGATTGGGATTAAAGCCTATTTTTTTTGCAGTTTTGGGCAAATTAAAATAAATCTCAGCATCTTCATATTCTTTTATGTGGAGCATTTCCATTGCCACATAGTTTATAACTAACAAAAGACAGAATCACACAGCACAGTAGCTTTCACTCTATAATTTATAAATTAAAATAGCCTGAATGGAATCTGAAAAATTACAAATGTATTAAAGACAATCCATAATTCAGTGCACATTAAATATCACAAGATACATATCTTAATATCAAAAGATTTTTTTTTTTTAAACAGAAAATGTGTTGCTATAAATAATTACCACTTTTCATTGTGACTCGTACAATGTTAACATGCAGGACTTAATGTGCAAAAATGTAAATCAGAAGTCTCACTAATCTGTGACAAGACTAGTTGCATAAAAAAAATAATTAGGCAGTCAGATATATCTCTCCCATATTTTGAAATCTATTCATGTAATACAGTGAAATGTCATTGATAATAAGGTATCTTACTTGTAATATTTGATAAGTACTGAATTATGGATTGTCTTTAATAAATTTTAATTCATAAGCCATTGAGGGCAAGTTACTGTGCTGTGGGATCCTGCTTTTCTGTCTTTTTTCATCTTGTTATATAATCATGTTCAGGATTCAACACCTGTATTATTGCGGGCACCCATTATTGACCTAGAGCAGAGTATATTTCTTTATAATCTTTCTTACATTTTCAGAGTTAAAAACAAAAATCCACCTGCTTTTTTTTTTCTTCAAATATCTCTTTCCTCTCATAAATAATGTTCGTCATGACAGAAACGTAAATAAGGGGCTATTATTTACCAAAGCCACATGACTACAAATCTGCAGCAATACTAGTGCAGAAAAAACATGGTTACATCAAACATAAAAGGCATTATTACATTAGCAATAATATTAATACTATTTCATGTTAAATGTATTTAACTTCACAAATACAGCAACCCCAGCACGAATATGTACGTAAGAATGTTTTTCTCTGTATGCCCACATCTTGGCAACACTCCAGCTAATGAAATAATAATATGGAAAGGGTCTTGGCCTCTATGACTACAGGATGTAGGAGTTGGTACAACTGAGAATAAAGTGATTTGTTACATTCTAGTAATGGTTCGTAACCCCTTCAGTGCCAGGGAAGCATTACAGACTCCCCTGTCTATTAAATACATCGTATAAAATACTTAAAGCAGCATTTTACGATACAATAATTTTCCTGGTTCAGTAGATATTATAACAACACTTAGTACACTAGATAATGTACATCCACTCAATTAAATCAATATGTTTTTAAGTGAACAGAGACTCTATTAATATTATTGGAGCCATCCTATATGTAACGGTGTTCCCGCCCCGCCCACCCGCCCACCCCACCCCTAAACGCAGATAGGGGAAGTTACAGGGTTTGTGTGGTGCATACCTGCTGGTAACAAGAGGGCTGAGTCGTCTGCGATGACTTTGGGACACAGGAACAGGCTTCTGGGGTCCATACCCCACATAATACTTAGCAGTGCAGTGCCTCCATCTGCCGTAGGCTCCAGGGATATGGAGATGATCTCCCATGGCAGAACTTGTACCTCTCACCCCAATTAGATCACACACCAGACCGGAGGCATATTGCAAACAGGAACGGTTTATTACTACACACTTTGCAGTAACACAACAGCTACTCAGCAGTCTTCTGCCGGATACAGTCTCTTTAGATCAGCTCTCACTGGAGATGGTCCCAGGAACGTTAATACAGGCCAAGGGCACCCGCAGCCGTCCTAGCTCTTCCCCACCTCCCTAGCGGAGGCAGAGGTATAATCACACTTACTCCTCCCCGCAGGGAAGAGCACATGGGTAGGCCCCAATCTCAGGCTCCCAGTGGTGTGACCTGCCTTCCTCAGAGGGAAGGAACAGCCCCCAAATTTAGGGCGGTCCTGCCCTTAAGTACAGTCAGAAGGAGGGCACCCCGTTGTGCCAGCTACAACAGGATGTACCACCCCCTGCTGTCACACAAGTGCAGTACCAAAGGTGAAGGGGAAAACCCCATACCAACTACTGGCAAGCCTGTAAATACCAGGGTTTACTGCCAGCCCATTGGGTAGAATAGTAGCCAGGGAGTACCCCGCTACGTATAATTACAGTGCCTCACTGCCAGGGTTGTCACCACTCTGGGTTTGACCTGGAGACTATGGGTTTCGGTTAGGTATTTCCCGGCTACAGGTTTAGATTTGAAATCTCCAGGCAAAACAGGGCTGGCTAGGATGTTTGCAGAGCTCAGTGCAGGAACATGCGTGGAGCCTCAGCTCTTACCACTTTCGGCGGCGGCATCATCTGGTGCCATCTCTCCCTGCACAGTCCCATCAACATGGCTCTGTGACGTCAAATAGAGTTGTAACGTAGCAGCGCTGCCATGTTGTCATGGCAATTCAGTGTTGCAGAGCGTCCAGTTATGGCAACGTGGCGTCACATGATGTCCCGTTGTCATGGCAAAACGATGACATTCGACATCGAGGCACCATGTTGACAGGACCATGCAGGAGGAGATGCTGGAAGATGCCGCCACCGGAGAAGGTAAGAGAGGTAAATATCTAATAAATTAATTTAAAAAATTGAATTGTAAAAATTCTCCAGGTTAGCTATCAACAGACGGTGGCAATCCTGTCACAGAAGTCCAGTAAAAGTATACCAAAAAGATAACTACTGTATTAAAAAACAACATTAAGTACTGACGCGATATGATAACCACCCGATATAAATCTGCACTGACATTTTTCGTGACCTTTGGTGTTTTAGGTCGCTGCTTGGAACACCTGGGGGTTAGTTCTTAAAGTTTTCCAGCTGCAAAAGTGGGGGCGAAAAATTAGCACCAGATCCATCAAGAAAAACTTTTCATTGGTTGGTTGACATCTATACCACCCATTGCTGCCTACACACTGAGGTGCAGTTTGGGTTCCTATTAAGTGTGTGCACTCCCTCCAGTTTAGGACACTATACTGCCTGGGATTTGTCAAACTTTTTTGTAAGCAGTAGTCTGATGAGTAAGCAAAAGATGTATTAATTAAGGGGGAACCGCTGTCTTCATGGATCTCCAGTATGTTGCAAGTTGGAACTAAACTTTTAGAAGGCTATTCCCACCTCATAAATTGGTGGTGTGCTAAATGCCTGTGGCCCTGTAATATGTATGGTAATACAATCTCTTTTTAGCAAGTACTGAAATGTAGTTTACAATGAAAAAGTTGTGTCATTTATTCCATTGCTTGTGAGTTTTTGTCTTGAGAAAGCAAAGTTCATTACCTATTGTGCCAACAACTTACGGTATCTTACCAATATTTTACAATAAACATCTTTAGATACAGTATGTTTCTAAAGTCTCACAAGTTCAGAGAATACATCAACACCCATTACATTTTAAATTAAAGCTAAAACATAAATGATAAATAATAAATTATCCCACCCTATATCTATTCTTGTTGAAAGCCATGAAAGGTTTACTGTTAGGAAGCATAATGAAAATTCCGGAAAATATTCAGTATTTTAATAAACCTGTCACACAAACACTTAATTTTAATTGCAAGTGTACCTTAAAATACAAAGAATTGTTTTTTATGGTGGATCAAGACCTGGCTTTTATGTTTGTCCAGAAGGTGAGATTATTTGAGAACCATCCTCTCTGGGATGATGGGGTGATTGAAATATAGCGTCACAACTTTTTTAATATATATAGTTGATGCCTACGGAGATGTTCCTGGACAAGTTGGACATTTTTTTTAATGGTCTTTAAGATTATCCGAGAAAATCAGGATATCATCCAGATAGGCAACCACTAACTGGTCCAGGGAGATCTCGAGGAGCATCATTGATGAAGTGCTGAAAAGTGTCAGGAGCGTTGCAGAGGCCGGAAAGGTATGACTAAGATTTCAAAGAGTTCATTGCGTGTTTGGAAGGCAGTTATCCACTTATCTCTGATATGAATTAATTTGTAAGCTCCCCGGAGGTTCAGCTTTGTAAAGTTCTTGGCAGATCTTAACCTTTCCAGAAGTTCTGGGATCAAAGGAAGTGGGTATCTGTTTTTAATTGTGATGTTATTCAGAAATCAATGCAAGGGTGTAAAGCACCATCTTTTTTTTCCAACAAAGACGAGAGCAGCCCCAGAAGGAGAAGTACAGGGTCAAATTAAACCTTTAGAGAGATTCTATTGTAAGTACTCTTATTCTGACTCCTGCACACTGTGGCAAGTGATAGAGACAGGTAGTTTAACTCACTCCCCATAGATGCACATCGAGTGCTTCGTATCTTTTGTGCTTTTATTGCAAAACAACAACAATAACATAAGGGAGGAAAACTGGGCAAGTGACAAAAGTGAGGGAGAGGTCAATTAAGATAATTCTACCAGGAGATGGGACAAGTGACTGCTCCGGAAGGCTGTTTGTTCCAAAAGGAAACATGCTTGTCTGGGCTAACAGGGAATACAGCTAGGACTAAGCCATATAGCAGGGGGAGCAAGGAACAACTCAACTATCTGAGAGAAAGGGACGTTGCCAAGGCAACTGGCTGAAAAGCCACAAGGGAAAGCAATATTTGTTGCAAACTTATACTGAGGAGTGCTGGCGCCTCAGAACAGGAAAACATGCTATGTTGTTCCAGGACACTCTCTGACGATTTGTAGCTCAGTTACATATACATAGTAAGTCAATAAGGATCACAACTGTGATCCAAAATAGCAGCACAGTAAATAAAAAAATTAACGATTTACTAAGTCCAATAAGCAAACATTAAGCCTGACGTTTTGGTCCCCAGGAGGACCTTCTTCAGGGGTAACTAAATTGCTCACAACCACACTATTTAACCCCAAATTTAGCATTAAGGAGAGTGAGAGGGGAGGGTTAGTGTTGCAAAGCAACAACTGGTGAGTGACAGAAGTCACTGTGAATGGAAAGAAGTGAAAAAACATAGAGGGTAGGGCAGGGACTAGGCAACAGCGCTGACATGTGAGGTGACATTATACAGTAGACCAGTGTTTTCTAACCAGGGTTCCTAGGAAACCATGGGTTCCATGGGCATCTCTAAAGGGTTCCCTGTAATTTTTAAATTGTATCAAATACAGAAGAATTTACAATGCATCTGATCTCAGAGAGGGGTGGGGTTCGCTGTTAGAGACAGTTGGGGTTCCTCAGAATTTCACATAGGGCTCCTTAACCAAAAAAGCTTGAAAACCACGGCAGTAGGCAGTACAAAGGCAAAACATAGACAAGTAGGCAATCACAACACTATAGTGAAACACAAACTGTGCAAGGACATCAGCAAGCAATATCATCAAATACATAATGTGCAATAAAGCTTAATTGTACTTCAATAATGTATCTCTGTGGGCAACGTTATCCTCTATCACGGACTTTTGACTTTATTGTCAAACCTGTTTAACACCCTTTCAAATTTCCACAAAGTTTCGGGATTTCAAATTGACAACAATATGTCAGAAACCCTAAATATTAATTTAGGAAGGACACAGTTAAATTACTAGAGACAACATTTGACTTTAAATGTCAAACTAAGGCCATTAAATACTTAGGAGTACTTATTACTAAAGCTTACCACTCTAGAGGATGACTTAAAAGCTTGGAATGAGTTTAAAATTTCATGGATGGGAAGAATCTAATCAAAATTAACCTTCTTCCACGCTTATTATATGTCACGCTGTGCTGCCCGCAGACCAGACTAACCCCCAATACTGAGGTGGAAAGTGAGTAACCACTCACCCGCAGTAGTGAGAGCGTGCCCGGAGTGTGGATTGGCTGCGTGGACAAGGCCAGGGGTACCAGGGTAGAGTACTTGCCAGATCCGGGCGTGGAGAGGGTGCCGTAGTAGGGTCCGTAGCCAGAGGTCGAGGATAACAGATTTCCGGGAAGTAGGGGTCGAGGTGCCGAGATCAAGGGGTTCGAGAGGTAAGCGGTGGTCGTGCGGAAGCCGAGGTCGTAGAGCCAGAGTGGGGGAGGAAGACAAGCCGATTCGGTAACGAAGCTGGAACAGAGGGAGAGCTAGACACAGTGAGTAACAGCACAAGACAGAAAAACTATGCAGAGCGAGGCTGGAGAGGAATCACCGGGGTTATAAAGTGAGAAGGACCAATGGGAGGAAGAGGCGGAGCAGAGGCGCGCCCAGGAGCTCTTTGTGATAGGGTAGGGTTTAATGGCTTGGTTTGTTGCCGGAGGATGGTGGGAGGAGCTGAGCCTGAGAGCGGAGATGGCCGGGGGGCGGAGTTACCCGGCTGATGCAGTGCATATATTAAGTTGCGCGGTGTGCGCCCTGCAAGCGGAGCGGGCGTGAGTCCGGCGTCGGTGGCGTGCGTGCGAGCCGCGGGGGGCAGAGGAACGGGCCAAGGTGCCCAGCAGGAACGGAGGAGGTCGCAGCCAGCGGTACAGGTAGGGAAGAGCAGCGCCGAGGGCGGCGTGTGCCCCGAGTCCTGACATTATATCTATTCCAAACACTCCTAGTGCCTATACGCATTAAAAATTTACAATCACAAATCACTAAATGTATTTAGAATAAAAAAAGGTCAAGGATAAGTAGGTGAATCCTTACTATCCCATCAGGAACGGGAGGTCTGGCTCTTCCCTGACTCATATCTTATAGAACTGCACAAGCAGATCAATTGGTATTTTGGAACTAAAACCCCAAGCTGAGAAGATGGGTCGCACTTGAGCCAGTCTTATCAACCCAGGCTGATCTAAGCAAGATAACACGGTTGCCACTTCAGATCAGAAGAGGAGTTGGGGAGGCATTATTCACAATGGCTCACTTACTAAAATCTGAGAAACAATCAGATTGAAATTCTCACTAACATCTAAATTGTCCTCTATGACCCCCCCCCCTCCCCCTCCTGGGCGGTTTAGGACATTTGGTTGCGGCCATCTTACCGTGGAAAAATATCCACCTGCGTTTTGCCACCAGTGACATTGCCGCAGGGATCCTCTGCCAATGGCCGTTTTGCTGCTAAGGTAAGTCACTAACTTTAGCCCTTACCCTAAAACCCCCTATTCTTAACCCCTAATACTAAAGCTACCCCATACCCTAAAAACCTTAACCCCTTACACTAAAACCCCTAAAGCTAACCCCTTCCATAACCGTTTAAACCCCTAAAGTTAACCCCCTAACTACTAAAACACCTTAAGTTAACCCCTACCCTAACCTAAATCTTACCTTTTCATTAAAGTGGTCGGAGACGAACGGTCAGTATCGGAGTGGTTGCGGCAGAGGGTCCCTCTGCAGCCAAATGCTGGCGGGGACTTGGTCACAGCAAGACAGATGTGACCAAATGTCCCATTCCACTTCTGGCGTAACAGCAACTTCCAGCCAGTTGTGCCGGACCAATCCTTTTTCCTCTGACTTGGGGGCGGGAATTGCAAGACTATGCGACTATACGGGGAATCTTACTGTTGCTCTAGGCAATTTGATTATTTCCACAGAGAAAAAGGTATCCCAAATAGCGAATTAAGAGCGTTTATCTCTTGCAATTCCCCCCTTCTCCATAAGACCCAGTTCGAGAGACTATGCCTGGGTTAGGCAGACTCACAGAAATGTATCTTCCAATGATACAGGTACGTTGTCTCCAGAAAATGACTTAGACTTTAGGCCAAATCTACTGTATATCTCAGTGGGAAACAGATCTTAATAAGGAATTAGATGGGGAGGGCTGGGAGGACATTTTTGAAGCTACAGTCAAGAGTTCTATTTGTACTTTTATAAAAGAAAACACGTACATTTAAGATCTTATAAGGTGGTGGCTCACTCCTCTGAGGCGGTCTAGGATTGTCCTAGGTTACTCCCCTCTTTTCCCCAAAGGCTGTAGAGGTCTAGCCTCCTTTATCCATATGTGGTGGCCCTGCCTAAGGATAGCACATCTCAGAGAAAATGAGAGATTGGATACAAAGAATATTACATCTAGATATCCCTCTAGATCCCTGAATGTTTCTCTTAAGCAGACCCTATAAAGATCTGTCAAGGGCTGAAAACAAGCTAATATCCAACATTGCAATAGCGACCAGAATAGGAATAGCAGCATTATGGACACCAAATGACATCCCATCAATGGCCAAAATCCATAATAAAATGTGGTAGCTTTGCCAAATGGAAAAAATTATATGTTAAATGAACAATTCCTATTATGTTCCAAATTTCAGAAAGTCTGGCAACCCTAGATAGCACACTCTGTGTAACTATAACCTGCAACTTGTGAGCACCCGTACTGCATCATTTGCACACACACCTCTGTCTGTGTTTGGCGCCAAGCCGGATCGCCGAGGAAAGGGCGCTGTGCTGTGTAGGTGTGGGACGTGCGACGGATCGAAACATAGCCTACTGTGAAACTTGGGTCTTCGGTAAATTCTATTGAAGTTGGAGCAAAGCAACGCGGAGTTGAGAAAGAGCTAGTTGAGGGCTGCGGGGACATCGAGGTGAAGGTACACTGCAACTGAAGAGGTAACTAGTACAGACGGACGCCGCTAGAGATCTGCAGTCATAGGAAGCAGACCCAATCTCAAAATCGGATAGAAACCAACAGCAGAGGGCCGCGCCATTGCCGACAAGAGTCCGTGAGTGCATTAACTGTTACCGGCATAGGTACCCATAAAATCACCTTAAATGCAGCACTATCACCACCAACAATTCAACATAGCTATCAGCAGAGAATTACTCTACACAGCATATCTATATCTCTTTGGTGACAGCACTCCAACATTTCTTATTGAATATACGAATATTTTCAAGAAGACACCACACTCAAAACCCTAGGTCACCAGGTATAACTGTATCTGGTGTAAAAATTCACACAGACTACAACTCACATCTCCCTGGACAAAAGAAACCAATAACACAGCGAGGTGTTTACTGTGTTCAACATCAACACAAATTGCAATCCAATCCTGGAAATACTGCTGGAGTTAGCCATTTTTGTTATACAGAGGGGTTACTTTTTTTCCAGACCTGGTCCAGTTTGTGGGCACATTTGTCTTGTATTATTTTAAAAGTATATGATATTATGCGGGTTGATTAAGCTTAATCAAGTTATAAGGTTCTGTATGTAATACACTTCCACACATGGAAGGTTCTTCTTTTTTGTGCTTATTTTAGCATATTTTAATAAATAATATTTGTTTTAAATCAGTATACTGCTTATTCTGAAAAAACTTGGCACACCATAGCACTTCTAGATCTCATCAGTAACATTTATGCGCTAGAGTGTTTTTCTTTTTCTAGCACATTTTGTGGAGGTGTGGGATCCTCCACTTCATTTGGGCAGCAAAATATATCACTTTAAATATTATATATTATTCAAATTCACATTTTAGCGCCTTGATTTTTCTTTTGAACATTAATTGATCCTCTAAGTAAAGCGATAATCCAATTTCCCTTTCCCGTTAACTCTTAGATAAATCAATATACAAGCATTGTACTTGTACTTATACTATCCTGATGTATAAAACAATTGCATAACAAAGATTAACTTAAAAGTGACTGTATACTATCTTACTGAGAACCACAAATGTATGACAATGCTATAAATGTACCCTCCTGCCCCTCCCTACCCCCTCCTGCCCCTCCCTACCCCCTCCTGCCTAATTTGTCCACATTATTATTTATATGCCCACCTCCCAATCTGTATGTTTTACTTAATTATGTTACAGCTGTAAAACTTTCATTGTAACAAATAAACAAAAGACACCCTGTGGGCAGCACTCGTTGTATGCAAATATGAATTGGTGATAGATTTAAAATTAAAATGCTTTAATAGTATAATTTAAAATAAATGTCAAAATTGTTGAAAGAATGGACAACTGACTGTGGTGACAAAATACAAAAAACAGACAAAAATATATACAACACTATAACTGAGATCATGGGGTAGAGGTGGAGTACCCACCTAACTGCTGATTAGCAGAGATGAACAATCAAGGACTGAATAGTCAACCCCCTAGTTCAGCAATGACAAGGTTAAAAAGCCTGTAAAGTAAATACAGGTGACGGAGAACTACCCATGCAAAGGTATATACCAATGTGCTATGCACAATGGGTGACAATAAAGTGAAAACTCACTGATGGTAGTTTGATAGTCCACAATGTAATAAAGACTCTGATAGTGGGGAGTACCCTCAGTGAAGGGTTAAAGCAAGCCTAGCTATAGAAAAATAGATTTGATAGGCAATGTGTTATTTAATAGTGTGCACAAGAGCTCACAAAGTGTGGTGCTTGGCTCTGGGGCACGGATCTAGTCCGTATCCAGTTATAGCCCCCTAGTATAAATGTGCCACTTATAAATGCTTAATGATACCTCACAAAATACATTGGTCAGTCAGTGACTATCAATAGCTAGGTGCACAAGAGCTTCCAAAATGTATTTTACAGCTCTGGGGCACGGATCTAGTCCGTATCCAGTTATGGCCCCCTAATTCAAATGTGCCACTATAGCAGATAAGTAAACAGACTGTGTTTGCTCACTATGTTTTCACAGTCTGTTTACTTATCTGCTATAGTGGCACATTTGAATTAGGGGGCCATAACTGGATACGGACTAGATCCGTGCCCCAGAGCTGTAAAATACATTTTGTAAGCTCTTGTGCACCTACTGTAGCTATTGATAGTCACTGACTGACCAATGTATTTTGTGAGGTATCATTAAGCATTTATAAGTGGCACATTTATACTAGGGGGCTATAACTGGATACGGACTAGATCCGTGCCCCAGAGCCAAGCACCACACTTTGTGAGCTCTTGTGCACACTATTAAATAACACATTGCCTATCAAATCTATTTTTCTATAGATAGGCTTGCTTTAACCCTTCACTGAGGGTACTCCCCACTATCAGAGTCTTTATTACATTGTGGACTATCAAACTACCATCAGTGAGTTTTCACTTTATTGTCACCCATTGTGCATAGCACATTGGTATATACCTTTGCATGGGTAGTTCTCCGTCACCTGTATTTACTTTACAGGCTTTTTAACCTTGTCATTGCTGAACTAAGGGGTTGACTATTCAGTCCTTGATTGTTCATCTCTGCTAATCAGCAGTTAGGTAGGTACTCCACCTCTACCCCTAGATCTCAGTTATAGTATTGTATATATTTTTGTCTGTTTTTTGTATTTTGTCACCACAGTCAGTTGTCCATTCTTTCAACAATTTTGACATTTATTTTAAATTATACTATTAAAGCATTTTAATTTTAAATCTATCACCAATTCATATTTGCATACAACGAGTGCTGCCCACAGGGTGTCTTTTGTTTATTTGTTACAATTCTGCTCCTTCCCCTTATTGCACCGTTGTCGATTCTTTTTGATTAGAGGCTGATGCGAGGGTTTCTACCCCTTTCCCCTTCCCCATTGTTGTGTAAAACTTTCAATAAACACCAAGTCAAAAATAAATGTAAAAAATCACCATGTTTTAACATTCTTGTTAATACCCCACTTATAAAGGTCACCAGGAGATGCAAGCATTCAAAATATTAAGTGTCAAGCTGTCCCTTTAGCCCAGTGCAGGGTAATGGTTCCCTCTGTAATCGCAGATGCTAGAGTTAAAGAAAAACACTTGCCCAGTATGCAAGACACTAACATTATATGAAGTCAACTCATATTGACTTCTGGGTGGGAGGGGAATCACTGCTTCAAAGAAACTGTTTCTTCCATCAACATAATACATGTACATAATGGACATCCAGAAATGTAGCCCCCTGGTATCCGTTACTTACAGTATGCCATTTGCGTTTGAGAAAGGCCCTTAAGGCCGAAACGTTAACTATTGGCTAATAAATTTTCTATGCAGAAATATGCAATGCCCAGGTTTTTTCCTTTCATACATGATATTGGGAGTACCTAGCAGAGGTACCAGGAGCACCGGTATTTATATCATTTTTTTTCCCTTGGGGAGTGTAACATTACCCTTCAAACCGTAACCATCCGTTACTTCCCAACATAATTATGTTTTCCCTGTATATTTAATCACTGCATCATCACCTTTATAGTCCAAATGGTAGTCATCTTTTCTGTCTTTCATGGAGTAGGCCGATGGTCCTGCGGTCTGCAAAACATTAAGCAAGAGCAAAATTAAGAATATTTGTCACCAGAAAAGTGGACCTCTTGGGGCTGTTTTATTAAGCGTCATATCAGACAAACCTCATTGCATAATCTTGTTTATCTGCAGTAGCTATGCAGTGGCTGCAGTGGCTACAGTAGCTATGTCACAAGCTGTCTCATTGCAATTACAGGCATACCCCGCATTAACGTACGCAATGGGACCGGAGCATGTATGTAAAGCGAAAATGTACTTAAAGTGAAGCACTACCTTTTCCCACTTATCGATGCATGTACTGTACTGCAATCGTTATATACGTGCATAACTGATGTAAATAACGCATTTGTAACAGGCTCTATAGTCTCCCTGCTTGCGCACAGCTTCGGTACAGGTAGGGAGCCGGTATTGCTGTTCAGGACGTGATGACAGGCACATGCATGAGCTGCCGTTTGCCTATTGGGTCATATGTACTTACTCGCGAGTGTACTTAAAGTGAGTGTACTTAAAGCGGGGTATGCCTGTACTGTGCAGAACTTGAGTAGCATGTGATGAAAAATCAATTGTATCCGACCCCTTTATTAATGCGCACACAAGAATAATTTGGGCAAAAGATGATTTTTGGGGGGAGAATGATCATTAAAATAAATTCAATTAATACATTTTTTTTTAACTTTTTGAGATGGGAATGGAGGTGGGATTTATGCATAGGTAGTATACACTAAATCTCATAAGATATACAATAATTGACCTTACATATACATTTACCTTACCTTACATACATAAACGTATTTGTCATCTACCTGCAATGCATTGCAGGCTCATAGAAAGGACTGATTATTTTTATTTTTGTACCAGCTTGCTTTAATTAAAGGCTCAGTCTCTCCTGGAACTGGAAGCACTGCAATTTAATTAGCACAGAAAAAAAATATATGCCAAGTTTGTAAATTAGTTTAGTAATTACTTACTATTATGTTATTATGATTGACAATTTTTTTTAAAAAAATTCAGGTTTTTTTTTTACACATATTGTATCTTTTCTTGAGTTTTAAAAAAATCCTAACCTAGAGTATCAGAAAGCCTGGCTGGGGTGACAGTGGTCAAAGTAGGTTCACATTCTGCTGTCCTTCCTGTCACTAATTACTTCCTCTGCTGAACTGTCCTTTGGTTGTTATTTATAGTTTTGATCTTCTCTTTTTTTTTACATTTTTCTGCAATAGTCATTTTCATGTTAGAAATTTCCTGTCCAGCTGTAATACATTTATTCCTTTGATTAACTTTAATGTCATCTCTAATTAGTTAAAAAAAACAGATTTAGATATTTATATAGTGATTCATTTTTTGTTTCCTTTTTTCTTTCCATATTCCTAATAGTCTTCATGGAGAATGGCAATGGTAACATGGACTGCGTGATTAATGCAGGTTTGTGTCATGGTAATATAATATACATCTTCATTATATCATTTGATAGTGCTATGTTTTAGATGTACAAAGTAAATATTGGAAGGTGCTCACATGTTATTTTCTGATTTGCTTTCTGCATACATGGACCTCCCAAAACTGCTTCTCGAACTGTGATCAACTAAAGCTTACTGTCTTAGTTTACAGAATGTAAAATATCCGCAGCCTACCAGAGAGATGTATCGTGATACTGTAAAATACTTGTCGTCCAAGCATGGGGGCGAGAAAATGACGTTTTTGTAGCAGTTTATTTAATTAGACACGTTGGCTTTTCCTACATATCGTACAATGTGTAGGGCTTAGAATATTATAGCCCATACTGATGTAGCTAGGTTCCCCCTCTGGGATTTCCCCTTGTTCCCCTCACCTCTGCTGCGTGCGGGAAGGCGCGAGTGCTCGGCAGGCGCTGGTGGTGTGAAGGGGGGGGCTGCAGGTGGATGCTGCGGGCGACGGGATCGCCGGAGGTTCCGGCGGCTCTCTCTCTGCAGGGCGCCGCCATGGTTGCCGTGCGGGTGCATGCGTAGAGGAAGTCGCGGCAGCCATTGCAGTTAGCGCATGCGCATTACGCTAGGCGCACACGGTGGCCATAGGAAAATGCTCCGCGGGGACTACAACTCCCAGCAGCCACTGGGGCTGCAAGCACACATGATCGGACACAGCCAATGGGGCTGCCGCAATCCCCTGTGGCTAGAGTTGTTACATATCACGTTCTGGGGACCAAGGCAGTTGGAGCTTGGACACCATATGGGTAGGGTGTATGTGTGCAGGGGTCTGTGGCCCCTGTAGTAGGCCAGATTACCCCAGTAGGCCCCAGCTAGTCCCCGACTGACCTCATCTTGTGGTTACTACAGGGACAGGCCCATAAGATAGGTACACTGCCTCTATAGCATTAGGCCGTGCTTACAGTGCCGATGACGTAGCCCGAAAACAAACGCACAGCCGCCGCATGCGCTTATAGTAAGCGCGACGGAGCAAAAACTGGTAGCCGGCAAAATTTGATTTTTCAAGGGCTGTTGCCTCATGTGACGGCCCTTGAACCAATCAAATGGCCGGAAACCCGTGACGCCGCCGCCCAGCGAAATATAACTTTCGCCGGTGGCAACGGCGACGGGTGACATCACCCGTCGTCGCCATCGACAGCACTATAGGCGCGGCCTTAGAAAGTAAGGGACACAGTCAGGACGCGGCTGCATCCGTATTACAGGTGGTCTGGGACCAGACACCTGCTGCACAGAGACTATCTTCACGGTGGGACACTCCAACCGGATACCACCCCACGAGGAGGTGGACTCATCACGGACGACTTCATCGCTGGATCAGCGAATCCAATCTACCCTGTTGTCGGCATGCCCGGGTGCTGGAGCAGCCAGCAGGTACCTAAATACACCAAGTGCACCAACCGTACATTTAGGGGCAGCGCTGTCTCACACATGGGTTTGGGTGCGGGACTCTAAGGACATGGTGTTGGGAACACGGTGGTGGGTACAGCTGTGCGTGGCTTGGAGGGTAGCTGTATCTTATTAGCATTTAGTAGAAACCGTTAAGATATACATGTGTTGCAGTAAAGGTTATTATTATAATCTGTGTGTTATTATTATTGGTTTCTGTGAGGGGCTCCTCCCACTACGTTGGGATCCCTCGCAGGTGGAGGCGCTGCACCGAGGCGTTAAGTATATCACCCCAGGCTCCGAGTGGTGGAGGCTTAGGCCCTCTGTGGCCAACAGGTAGTGGCAGCACCGGTAGCCTTCCTGTTTAGGAGGAAACAGGGCTACACTAAAAAGGTGTAAGATTCTTTAGCAAGCAAAGGACGCTGGGGATGTTTAATTATTCACAGCTGATCTCTGCCTTTAAATATCAAATCAGCCTGCTGCAGCAGTGCAGACTGAAAGCCTGGTCTGGAATTGCTACTCCCCTGCGCAACTTATACAGGCTAAATTGTCACTGAACAGTCCAAACAAGGATGAAATCAGTAGACGGACTTCATTACAGGCCCTTATTTCCTTTGATAGTACCAGCACCCCATAACAAGTGTTTCAAATGTATAATTCTCTCTGTGATGCATGATGAGCATTATTTGAGTAAAAATAACATGGCATGTACTGTATTGTGTTTAATGTAAATTATTGTCCATGACAGCCAGTGAAATTCATATTAACTATACTCATTTGTACACATATTGGGTTTAAGCCATAAGGCAAAAAAATGCTTGTATGCAATAAAAAGAAAGACATTCTCCTGTTATTTCTTATTTCGCTGTACAATTGTAGCGTGTGGGAATCACCATGTTAAATGCAGTAAGAAATCACCCTCTTACTTTACAAACTTTGGGGTCTATGCACTTAGCAGCGAAAAAAAGCATTAGCCAGTTTTGGAACTAGCCATGTTTTTGGCGTGTTAAACTCGCTGTATGCTGTAAGGGCCGAATCCCTGGCGAATGAATGCGCCACCACCATTTGATAAAATGGCGAGTAACCGGTGGCAAGACGGCTGCCTGGCGAGAAGCTGCCGAGAAGCCGTCCCCTGCCGAGATATGTCTGCAGCAGAGAGAGATCCGCCGCTCTCTCTGCGCAAAGTTCGACATATTCCCGTCTTGATTACTGTAACCTCCTGCTGTCCGGCCTTCCTGCCTCTCACCTGTCTCCCCTACAATCTATCCTAAATGCTGCTGCCAGAATCACTCTACTCTTTCCTAAATCTGTCTCAGCATCTCCCCTCCTGAAATCCCTCTCCTGGCTTCCAATCAAATCCCGCATCTCACACTCCATTCTTCTCCTCACTTTTAAAGCTTTACACTCTTCTGCCCCTCCTTACATCTCAGCCCTAATTTCTCGCTATGCACCACCCCGACTCTTGCGTTCTGCTCAAGGATGTCTTCTTTCTACCCCCTTTTTATCTAAAGCCCTCTCCCGCCTTAAACCTTTTTCACTGACTGCCCCACACCTCTGGAATGCCCTTCCCCTCAGTACCCGACTAGCACCCTCTCTATCCACCTTTAAGACCCACCTTAAGACACACTTGCTTAAAGAAGCATACGAATAGCACTGTGAACATTCTGAACACATGATACATAAAGCTTGGCCCCCTGCAGACGTACTTACCAGAACTCCCTCCTACTGTCTCTGTACGTTCTCCCTACCTACCAATTAGATTGTAAGCTCCTCGGGGCAGGGACTCCTCTTCCTTAATGTTATGTTTGTCTAAAGTACTTATTCCCATGATCTGTTATTTATATTATCTGTTATTTATTTGGTTACCACATGTATTACTACTGTGAACGCTATGTACATTAATGGCGCTATATAAATATATAAATAAAGACATACAATACAATACAATATTCAAAATTATTTTATAAACCATTTTTATTCATAGTGTATATGTGCAGGGGGTCTCCGGAGCTGAACCGCATTGGTTTCAGGTCCGGGGACCCCCTGCTTCCCGAGATACAGACCCCTTTATGAGGTGCCGGTATCCCTCTGCATTTAAAGGTCCCGATCACGTGACCGCGGAATGTAAACAAAGCAGAGGGATACCGGCACCCCCTAAAGGAGACCCTCTGCACATCTACAGTATGAATAAAACACAAATATCAATACACAATCATTCCTTACCTTTGCGGCTATCTGCTATGGTAACGAAGCAGCATGAATATATTTTTAATAATACTGTACAGTGAGCAGGGGGTCCTCTGAGCTGGACCGCATTGCTTTGTGGACCAGGGACGCCCTGCTTCCCGAGTTACAGGCCCCGGTATCTGTGATCGGGTGGGCAGTGTCGCCACCATGTTTATAGCGTCCCATACGCTACGTGCCCGCAATAAAGATGGTGTCGACACTGTAACCGATGCCCCAAACCGGGGCCTGTAACTCGGGAAGCAGGGGGTCTCTGAGCCATAAATCAATGCGGTTCAGCTCAGGGAACCCCCTGCTCCCGCACAATATTATTAATATATATTAATGCTGCTTCATTATCATAGCGGATAGCCGCTAAGGCAATGAAGGGGTTAACGCATAATAGCATGTTTATTGGGGACAATTGCCCCCAATAAACATTGCAATACACACCATACAATACAGTAATGGGCAAAATAACTATTATCCACAAATGGATAATAGTGCAGTTGTCCATTTAAAATACATAAAGAACAATAAATACATTAAATACATATAGCACTCACCCATGTCCGGCTGCCACGATGAAGGCCATCCTCATTTTCATCTTGCTAATGCCCCATCCGCTTCTGCAAAACAGAAACAAGAATAAAAACATCCAATGTAATGTCCCCTAACCCCTTAATCACCATAGCGGTTATTAACCGCTACAGTCATTACGGGGTTAACCCACCCTCACCCACCACTCGGGAGGCCTACATACCCTCCACCAATAACCCCCCACCCCATGAGGCCTAACCACCCTCACCCACTACCCTCAAGGGAGGCCTACCCACATACCCTTGGGGCCAATACACCCTCCCCCCACCCCAACACATACAGTACAATAATGTGCCAAATAACTATAATCCAGAAATGATAATAGATTATTTGGCCATTATTAAACACATTAACTAGCATAGTAAAATAAAGAAACTTCTACTGACCTCATCAATAAGAAGGCCCCGTCGCCAGCATAATCCTTGTAGTCCGTTGCCAAAATAATACATTGCCAATACATTGCAATTACATTCACATATCAATGAACCCCTTAATCACCTTATCGGATACTAACCGCAAAGGTAATTAAGGGGTTAAGCCACCCTGGCCCGATACCCACCCTTCACACATTCCTTTGTACAGTGGCTTCAGCATGCAAACATTTTTTAAAAACAAAATACAATACATATATATATATATATATATATATATATAAATATATATATATATATATATATATATATATATAGTGAATGGATGAGAACAAGGCACTCCGTCAGGTAGATAAAGGTGGGTGCAAATCCTATATAAATCAAATAAGTGATACGATACCGTATGAGCGAATATCAGAGGCAGCACTCCACAAAGTTGTCAAAAAAGTTTTGTATTTAGTGAGACATAGTAACCAACGTTTCGGTCCTCCACACGGGACATTTATTTGTATATTGGTTCATCATGTGTGTGTATGTATCTCTCTCTCTCTCTCTCTCTCTCTCTCTCTCTCTCTCTCTCTCTATAAATATATATAAATATATATATATATATAGTTGCATGATGAAGCCACTGTACAAATGAATGGGTGAAAGGTGGGTATCGGGCCAGTGTGGCTTAACCCCTTAATTACCTTTGCGGTTATTATCCGATAAGGTGTTGAAGGGGTTAATTGATATCTGAATGTAATTGCAATGTATTGGCTATGTATTTTGTGGGCAACAAAAGACAAGGATGTTGCTGGCGACGGGGGCTTCTTATTGATGAGGTCAGTAGTACTTTATTTATTTTAATATGCTAGTTAATGTGTTTAATAATGGGCAAATAATCTATTATCCCTATCTGGATTATAGTTATTTTGCACATTATTGTACTGTAGGTGTTGGGGGGGTTGAGGGGGGGGGGATGTATGTATTGAATGTATAGGCCAGGTTTATTTTTTTTACATTCAGGGTTGGTTCCTTGGTTCTGCGTGAGACCTCTGGAGACCACCTGCGGTATCCTCGGGTAACTCACGGGTATCAGGCTGGTGGTTCCACGGGTGACACCTGCGGGGATGAACCGGTGGTCCCACATCTGTGGGGGCACCGCGGACCCGTAGTCTGCGGGGAAGAACCAGTGGTGCCACATCCGTGGGGGCACCGCGGACCCGTAGAGTGCGGGGAAGAACCGGTGGTCCCACATCCGTGGGGGCACCGCAGACCCGTAGTGAGCACTCGTGAGTTCCCCAGACCCCCGTGAGAACCACCCGAGGCCCCGCAGACACCTGTGGGTCTGACCCGGGGCTCCCAGACATCCGCGGGCCTACCGTGGGGACCCAATTGTGGCCCACGGTGACCCAAGGAGACCACCTGGGGGCCATGGTGCTTTGCGGGACCCACCAACAGGCCTCCAGAACCTGTGTGAAACATGTTGCTGGTACCCTGTAGGTCTGTCAGGTGACCCACCAGCCCGCCGGGGACTCGCGTGGGGCTGGGGTATGAACCCTGTATGTAAAAGGATAAATCATGTATTTATGGGGGGGCACAGGGGGTGGGTAATGTATTTGATAAATAGAATGATGTTTAATGTGGGGCTGTGTATTGTTTTTATTGTGGGTACTGGGGGTGGGGGGAGGGGGTATTGGCACCAAGGGTATGTGGGTAGGCCTCTCTTGTGGGTGAGGGTGGTTAGGCCTCACGGTGTGGGGGGTTAGTGTGGGAGGGTATGTAGGCCTCCCGAGTGGTGGGTGAGGGTGGGTTAACCCCTTAATGACTGTAGCGGTTAATAACCGCTGTGGTGATTAAGGGGTTAGGGGACATTACATTGGATATTTTTATTCTTGTGTCTGTTTTGCAGCATCGGAGGGGGCATGAACAGGATGAAGATGAGGGTGGCCTTCATCGTGGCAGCCAGACATGGGTGAGTGCTATATGTATTTAAAATGGGCACATTCACTATTATCCATTTGTGGATAATAGTAATTGTGCCCATTACTATACTGTATGTGTTAGGGGGGGGGAAGGGGTTATTTATTTAAAATTATGTATGTGTTTTGACATTAATTGGGGGAGGGGGCACGTAATTGGTACTGCAGGCCTGCGGGTAGCACCCGAGGGCCCCCGCCGGCCTATAGTATCATTGATGCTGTTAGGGGGGTATAGGGTTTGTTAGGGTAATATATATATATATATATATATATATATATATATATTATTTAGATATATTTATTTATTTATTTAGATATATTTATTTATTTCGTGTGGGGCTGTTGTGTGTGGTTTTTTTTATTGTGGGTAGCGGGGGTGGGTGAAGGGGGTATTAGCCCCAATGGTGGTTGTTTAGGGCTTGCGGGTGAGTAGCGGGAGGGCTTAACCCCTTCATGACCGTAGCGGTAAGTGCACCCGCAACCCCCCCGCAAGCCCTAAACAAGCAACAAGGGCCAAATACCCCCTTCACCCACCCCCGCTAGCCACAAAAAACCTGGCACCGCAGCTTAACCCCTTCATTGCCTTAGCGGTTAGCCGCTAAGGTAATGAAGTGGCCTTTAAATGCATTTTTCCTGCCTCGGATGCATGCCGGGGGGCTCCGGTGCTGGTATTAATGGTATCAGCTCAGGAGACCCCCGGCATCAATCCCAGCCAGGAAAAGGGCCAGAATTTTTTCTAAGTGCCGATCCGCCGCTCATCAGCAGCCTCTCACCATCAACTTGCCAACTTTTTTTGGCGTGGCTGATTCGGCTTAAAAACGCCATTCTTGAGTGGCGAATAGCGGCGCAAAGCTACTAGCCACTACTAGAATACAGCGTGGAGGAAAACATGTCTATTTTAGGCGAAAAGTGCCTTCTCGCCTCGCTAATGGCGGGAAAAAAAACCCGCCCAAAAAATTGGCGTTTTTTTTTATTCTCGCCTCGTTTTCGCCCCTTACTGAATAGGGGTAGGCATTTTTGGCGGGAAACGGGCGAGAAGTGCCTTTCCGCCGCTTACTGCATGACCCCCTTAGACCACTAGTGAAGTGTTAATATAGTTAATGAAATCCATTGGGGTTACACTTGCGATACGCAGACATCTCATTAGTAATGTTGCATTACACTTTGCAGGAGATAGTAGGGGAACCCCTGCTGCGGCCTCAGTGAGATGATGATATGAACGGTGCTTTGGGTGTAAACTGTAGTAGATATGGGAGAGAAGGAACCCAGTGTAGCACTCAGGTTCACACTCTGGGGATAAGGGAATGAATTAAAAACATAATCTTTATTATAACAACATGTATAAAATATTGGTCGAACGACGTGCTGAAGGTGAGTGGATCCTAAATAAAGATAGCCATATTGGCTCTGGATCAAAATTGATAGTGTGTGCCAGATGATTTTAATAAACCACTGGTACTGAATCAACACAGTATTCCTGATGCGGACCTGTGTGGTGGGTGATTATTCCAGGTGTGTCCGGGTAAGTACCGAGATTGCAGGTCACAAAGATATAATATATTCTAGTACTTAGTGGTAGGTGTGACCCAACTGATAGACATATAAACAAATACACTATGTATATCAGTAGTGGTAATATTCAATCAGCTATGCTCCTCTATAGAGATTTGTATGCCCCTATCAGTGTCAGAATGACCTAAGGTAACCCTCTGGGTGCTGTACTCCAGGGGTGTGTGGACCTATATTAACCTGCGTGGCTAAAGTCAGAGGTAAGTATCCTGACTAAGGTCGTGAGGGAGGTCAGTATCCCAATCGGGGAGACGCTGATAGTAGGGGGCAGGCTGGTAACTTACAAATAAAACAGAGGGCTGAGTAATGGTAAAAGCTGAAGGATAGAACCTCACAAATGCTAAGCAGCACACCAAACATGGCAAGGCAGCTGTAGTATTGCTGCAGGTAAGGTTCCTCAGTACTTATAATTCGGAGCACTATCCCTATAAACACCTTAAAGAGGCTAAGAGTGACCGTCGGGGCACTGTTGTCCTATGTAAAACTGCACTCGCAGACTACCGCATCAACTCGCGGTCTCAGAGAATCATGCGGAGGCAGTACTGATCTGCGCGTGCACGTGTGTACTAGGAGCCGACGCGCGCGTTTCGCGAGGGGCTTTTTCAAGGCGAATAGTTAGTATCATTAAGGATAGCAAGTAAACAGGAAGACAAGAGGTTAATCTTCCACAGATCCCAGGTTTCTGCACACAGGCTAATAGAATATATAGCAGGAATAAAGTGCTTGTGTTACTACAGGGAGTGGACTGAGGGGAGGATCCTGGTAATTGCACCCAGAATTGAGATAGACCAATTACCTAAAATGCCCTATGGGCAAAACAATAAACTTTTATTCAACATATATGTAGACGCACATTGTCACGACGCAATAAATCAGTGGATAATAAAAACAACTAAAACACAGGCACGGGTATATAAGGAGGTGGTGGTAGGATAAATATCAGATATACCACTGCTTAGATAGATACCTCCATTAATAGCTCCGATAGGGGTGGTAAGCGGTGAAGGTAAATATACCTAATGAAAATAGCAATAAATGCTGGTGAATCACCTGAAGCCTGGGAGGGTGTAATGGGTGTCTGTTATGCAGCTAGTATGGTAGTCTGCGGCTGTGGCAAGCTGTATGTAGGCAAAACGTTCAGGCAGTTCAAAAAGAGAATCCTCGAACATCTGGGTTCCATTCGGAACGCCGCAGACACTCCTGTGGCACGTCACGTAATAAGTGAACACAACGGGAACAGTGACCAACTAATCTTTATTGGCATACAACACATCCCATGGGGCCAACGTAAGGGTAATTGGGACAAGGCACTACTACAGACTGAGTGTAAATGAATATACATGCTTAATACACTCAGTCCCATCGGCCTCAATGAGGGGTTTATTTACAAGTCATACCTGTAACCTCTGCAGCACATTACACCGGATTGGGATCCAGGTATACAGTTTAAATATAGAGTCCGTTTTGACCTACGGGGCGGATGCCATAGGTTAGAACAGTCCTACACCCTCTACCAACGTACTACCATGCCAAGTTCCACAGCCCATTTACATTTATAACAATATCTATAATTATTAGTTGGCCCCTAGTCAGTATACACGGAGGGACTTTACCTATATCCATCTGGTTATTTATTCCTCCATCTACATATACTATAGCTCTAGATGTTCAGTACACTGTCTCATATAACCACCCTATATATCAACACTCAGGCTTTTTGTGCCATACTTACCATCCACTGAGCGTTATACCTAGTGCACACTGAGTTAATCATACGCCTGGTGAGTAACGTGGCTACGGATTCGATGCCTTATTATCTGACAACTCACCTACCTGGCAAGTCTGTAGCATCTAAGGGTTATACAAGAAGAAAGACAGAGACAGCCATACCAAGGCACATGTTATATTTTATTTTATTTAATCCGTTTCCTTTGCCCAACCGCAATATGACTTACAGCATATCAAGGGTTTAAGCATCAATAGTCCTCCAATACCCCTCGAGCGCTACGATACGCTCTTTAGACTGTCCATCACAACAGTGGAGTGTGATTGGGGAGTTCTCCAGTCACGCCCCTTCATATGTATACAAATAAGATCTACCATGACTCAGTAGAGACCTCCTCCCTTGAGAAAGCGCCAGCCCCCGAGCGCGAAACGTACGTCGGGATGACGTCATCGCGTTGACGTCGGAGGTCACGGGTGAGATCGCTCCTTTACAGGGAAGGGAGGGTGTCAGTTGCTGTACCGGGTACTCTTAGCCGCAGCTACTTTGCCAGATTCTGAGCATTATACCGGCCTTTGCCGCTGCCTGTGAGACAGGAGAGTAGGGACTGCATAGGCTGCACGGGGTGACATTGCAATCGATAGAGCAGTGTGTAACGCAGCCGCATTGATCTGCAGCTCTCATGACCCACATTGACTGAGGCTCATTCCTCCGGTACTACCATACTAGCTGCATAACAGACACCCATTACACCCTCCCAGGCTTCAGGTGATTCACCAGCATTTATTGCTATTTTCATTAGGTATATTTACCTTCACTGCTTACCACCCCTATCGGAGCTATTAATTGAGGTATCTATCTAAGCAGTGGTATATCTGATATTTATCCTACCACCACCTCCTTATATACCCGTGCCTGTGTTTTAGTTGTTTTTATTATCCACTGATTTATTGCGTCGTGACAATGTGCGTCTACATATATGTTGAATAAAAGTTTATTGTTTTGCCCATAGGGCATTTTAGGTAATTGCTCTATCCCAATTCTGGGTGCAATTACCAGGATCCTCCCCTCAGTCCACTCCCTGTAGTAACACAAGCACTTTATGCCTGCTATATATTCTATTAGCCTGTGTGCAGAAACCTGGGATCTGTGGAAGATTAACCTCTTGTCTTCCTGTTTACTTGCTATGTTAGTACCATCCCTTTGCACCGGTTACATTATCTGCTATCTGGTGAGCGGTGTACTATCAGTTATTTTATATATCATTAAGGATACCCTGCAGGTAGGCAGGTATATATAGGGCCCCCAGTGATGACGTCATGAGTTAACCCCTGGTGTGCCATGATATGCTTGGTCCTGTGATGAAGCACAGTGAGTATGCCAATGTTTATGACTGCATATCCAGCACACTGAATCATTAAAAATCTGACTCAAATTGTGTGTTGTTATTGCCTAGTTGTCAGAGACTTGCAGAGTGAAGCAATGATACACTCCGAATCTGCTACAGGGGTAGTAAAGGTGATATCTAATATGATCATGTAAATGTATACATTATAATGTCAGGGTCCAGAGAGGCCCTGTTAGGGGATAATGTCACCACTCCTGGGTGGTGGTGGTCTGTGTACAGGATTGGGGAACTACCTGTTTTTACAGACATGGCAATGCTGTTCAGTGTATATATATGTGCAAGTGGTTATGAGGTCACGAAGCGGTGTAAAGTGGACGGTGAGTATGTGCAGACATGATCCCAAGTGGTATCAGGATGAGTGGGTATACACTGCCTATAGGAATGGGGTGTACAGAAACCCCTCATTCAGGCCTCTGGGTGCCAGTGTCCCAAGTGTGTAAATCCATTTGGCTTCTATTTGGAGGAGAACTTTGTCCCAATCTCCTTTCCGCAATCCTCTAGTTGGATGGTCAATCCCACAGAAGGTGACGGCCTTGAGGTCCCCGCCATGACATTGATTAACATGTCTTGACAGGGGTTTGTCCGTCTTATTCCTCACAGTTCCTATGTGTTCAAGCACCCTCTGTTTAAGACATCTGCTTGTTTTCCCCACATAGACTTTGCCACAGACACATTTGCCTTGGTATATGACACCTGTGCTAAGGCAGTTGATGAAGCTGCGTATGGGATACGTCTTGGTGTCATTCCAGTTTCCAAACTGTTTTGTGGTGTTCATGTACTGGCATGCCTTGCATCGCTGGCAAGTATATGATCCATTGGGTTTTGGTGGTAGCCATGTTCTTGGTTTCTCCTCCTCAAAGTGGCTATGGACCAACAGGTCTCGCAGATTCTTGGCTCGTCTACTGGTCATGGATGGGCGGTCTTTGGTGACACCTTTAAGGAGGTCGTCTGCTCTTAGGATGTGCCAATGTCTCTCCAGAATAGCTCTTGCCTGAGGCCATTCGCGGTTAAATGTGCCTACAAAGCTAATCACTTTGTCTGGTACGCTAGGTGGTTTGTCCATGATAAGGGACTGGCATGAGGTATATTTAGCTCTCTTATAGGCCTTCTTTATACTCTTCCGGCTATACCCTCTCTCCACAAAGCGTTGTGTCATTGTTTTTGACTGTTTTTCATACTCCTGATCAGTGCTACAGTTCCTTTTGAGTCGAAGGAACTGGCCTGTCGGTATGCCATTAACCTGAGCGTTTGGATGGTGGCTGCTGGCTTCTAAAAGGTTGTTTGTGGCTGTTGCTTTGCGGTATATGGTAGTATGGAGGGAACCCTCGTTGCCCCTTGAAATTTGTAAGTCCAGGAAACACATAGTGTCCTTACTGTATTCCAGTGTAAGATGGAGATTGAACACATTGGTGTTGAGCGTACTGATGAACTCTTTTAGCACTCCCTCTGGGCCTCGCCACAGGACAAACACATCGTCGATGTAGCGGACCCAGAGGTCGATATGCTCAGTATATGCTTCCATATCTTCTGTAAATACTACCTGGGATTCCCACCATCCCAGGTAGAGGTTGGCATAAGTGGGGGCACATTTGGTGCCCATTGCCGTACCCATCAGTTGATGGTATATTTTGCGGTCGAAGAGGAAGTAGTTACGTGTCAGTACAAATCTGAGCAGTTCTAGGGTGAATGAGTTATGCTTGGTATACCAACGACCCCTTGTCTTTAGGAAGTGGGATACCGCCTCGAGGCCATACTCATGGTCAATGCTAGTATACAGGCCCTCTACGTCGAGGCTGACCATAATGGTGTCTTCGCTGATACAGACATCGTCCAGCCTTTTCAGGACATCCTTGGTGTCCCTCAAGTAAGATGGTAGGGCCATGACGAAGGGCCTCAGCACTCGATCTACATAGGAGCTTGCCCGTTCAGTTAGGTTCCCTATTCCCGACACAATCGGTCTGCCAGGAGGAGGGATCTTGTTTTTGTGTAGTTTGGGCAAGCTATAGAAGGTAGCTATTTTAGGTGTTTTGACCCATATATAGCTTAGTTCATTTTTGTCAATGACCTTGTCTTCAAGGCCTTTTTGAAGAATGTTATTCAGCTCAGTGTTAAATTTCATAGTGGGGTCTCCTTTCCAAGTATCTCATAGCAGAGAGGGTCTGATAAAAGTCTCAAATTTTCCTTCTTGTAGCTGTTTTTATTGAGAATCACCAGGTTTCCCCCTTTGTCAGATGGTTTTATGACTATATTGTCATTCGTGGCTAGTTCCTTGAGTGCTTTCCTTTCTTCGATTGTCAGGTTATTAGGAAGTCTACTCAGTTTTAGATGTTCTAAGTCTTTGGTGACTAGATCCACGAATACATCAATATTTGAGAAATTGTCACTGAAGGGAATGAACGTTGAGCTAGGCCGTAGGTCAGTGAACGGGCCCTCACCTGGAGGTCTTTCACTCTCCTCTAGAAGTGCTCTTAAGTTATCATGTATCTCCATGTCTTGTGTGTCAAGGGGTGCAACATCCATTGAGTTAGCTATTCTGATCTCTCTTAGACTAAAGAATTTATGGAGTTTTAATTTTCTGCCGAAAAGGTTAGTGTCTTTGACCCATTCAAATAGGTCCATACTTGTTGTAGGTGAATAGGACAGGCCTTTGCTAAGAAGCTTGAGATGGTGTTCACTCAAAATCATGTCCGACAGATTCACTATCTGTAGTTTGGCACTGTCTAATATCTCAAGGGTTTCCCCCTTTTCTTCTGATGTTGCGACCCTGTCGCTCGGCTCCTTAGCACCCAGACCTTTTCCTCTTCTTGTTTTCCTTTTGGTCTTTGGCCTGATGCCGTACGATGCTGCTCTAAAAAAGGAACCTGGGGCGGGGGCAGGGTGTGAGATGTAGAGGCAAGCTGGTGTGTCATACCCTCAGTCAGTAGTGAGGTTGATCTGTCTTCCTCACTATCAGATATTTCCCACTCAGTGGATGATGCTTCTTCAGGTGTTTTAGTTTTGGGCTTTTTTTTGGTCAAGTTATAGCGGAAGATCTTATTTTCCTGGAAATCTTTCTTATCCCTTGCGTACTTGATCCATTTCCGTTCCTTAAGTTCTTTTGAGAACTTGTCTAGGTTTTTCTCTAGTTTACCCTCCAGTTCGCTGAATTTGGGATTAGGTCTCCAAGAGTCAACCTCTAGTAGTTTCTGCTCAAGTACGCTTTCTATGTTTTTTAGTTTGTCTTTATGGAATTCCAGAAGTAGATTCATGAGCATTATTGAACATTGTTTCAAAATTAGCTCCCAAGATCTGATGAAGTCAGCATCCACTATATTGTGTGCTGGGGCAACATTAGCACGTAGGCCTCTAGGGATCAATTCTGCTGCTAAGTAATTTTCAAAGCCGAATATCTCCCACCATGCCCTCATGCGTTGTCTATAGGTGTTATCTAATTCTGTGAAGAATTTGAAGATATCTGGTTGTGCGGTCGTGTTTTCTCCCTCAAACTCGCTAGAAAAGACTGTTTCTGCTTCTTTTTGCCATGTTTGGAAATCAGGTAGACTAGGAGCCGACGCGCGCGTTTCGCGAGGGGCTTTTTCAAGGCGAATAGTTAGTATTATTATGATACTAACTATTCGCCTTGAAAAAGCCCCTCGCGAAACGCGCGCGTCGGCTCCTAGTATACATGTGCACGCGCAGATCAGTACTGCCTCCGCATGATTCTCTGAGACCGCGAGTTGATGCGGTAGTCTGCGAGTGCAGTTTTACACAGGACAACAGTGCCCCGACGGTCACTCTTAGCCTCTTTAAGGTGTTTATAGGGATAGTGCTCCGAATTATAAGTACTGAGGAACCTTACCTGCAGCAACACTACAGCTGCCTTGCATAGCATAGCATAGCATAGCATAGCATCTGTGAGGTTCTATCCTTCAGCTTTTACCATTACCCAGCCCTCTGTTTTATTTGTAAGTTACCAGCCTGCCCCCTAGTATCAGCGTCTCCCCGATTGGGATACTGACCTCCTTCACGACCTTAGTCAGGATACTTACCTCTCACTTTAGCCACGCAGGTTAATATAGGTCCACACACCCCTGGAGTACAGCACCCAGAGGGTTACCTTAGGTCATTCTGACACTGATAGGGGCATACAGATCTCTATAGAGGAGCATAGCTGATTGAATATTACCACTACTGATATAAATAGTGTATTTGTTTATATGTCTACCAGTTGGGTCTCACCTACCACTAAGTACTAGAATATATTATATCTTTGTGACCTGCAATCTCAGTACTTACCCGGACACTTTGCAGTGAAGTTTTTCTGTGAAACGCCAATGCAAAATGCTGACCAAATTCTAGGCACAGTGCCTTGCAAAAATGTGTTACAGGTTATATACATGTAGCCAGGTCCCCCGCTGGGCTTCCCTCGGCTCCCCCTTATTTCCGGTAGCTGCGGGGGTAGTTGTGGGCTGTAAAGGAGACGAATGCATCGCCGGGGCTCCTCGGCACAGGCAGCCATCTTGCGTCTGCTTGCGCATGCGCAGTGCAGGCTTGGGTTGCGGTGGCCATCTTGGCACACCTCGAGCATGCGCAGAGCAGTTACACAGCGACGGCAATTATAGAAGTACTCTGCAGGGAAACTACAATCCCAGCAGCTCCTGGGGCTGCTAGACACATGGGTGGCAGCAGCCAATCACGCGTCCGGAATCCCCTGCGATCAGATTGATAGATTTGGCTCGCTCAGAGGGACCACGCCAGTCGGAGCCAGGACAGAGAAGGGGAAGGTAGGGTCTGAGTGTCAGTGGCATTCAGACTACATCAGAGTACCCCCCTAGGTCCCAGATAGGCTCCACTCAAGTGAGCTTGTGGTTGCTTCAGGGAAGGCCCTAGATAGGTATACTTCCCCATTTACTGAGTAGTGTCATGGACACAGAGGAAGACGCCGCGCGGTGATAGCGGCCTGTGGTCTGGGACCAGAACATCTACATACAGAGACTCTCAAAGGTGGGACCCTACCGGAGACCACCCAACACAGAGGCGGACGGTGACATCGCTGGATCAGCGGATCTCCATCTCTAAGTCGGCTGCATCGACAGTGAGTTGGTACCTCACAAAGGGCACCAACAACTCACGGGGTAGCGCTACTCCCTACACTCTTGGGTGGACCCGGACATTGGGGAAAAGGATATCAGGGTATTAGTGCCTTGCACCTAATGATTGTGGGGACACTCATTGGTGGTACAGAGTTGGGGTTGTTATACTGTGTGGTACAGGGTACTGTTTATGGTTCATAGTAAAGATTGTTATTATATATGTAACAGGTATTCCACCCCACCCAATCGCATATATAGTGTGGGTGAGTAGAACATGTAGTGTTACCGGTGTGGTGCGTATACCTGCAGGCTCACAGGAGGTCTGAGCCTCCGCTAATGAGAGCCTGGGGTGAATCCTCTGGAACGAATCTTCTTTCAGCGCCTCCACCTATGTAGGATTCTAGGGAAGTGTAGAATGACCCTAACATAGGAACCCACTCAGAAACCACATACACCAGTATTATGGATAACAGGTTTACTGAATGAACCAACACTTTACTAACACACATATAAGACATTACACAACATCATAACCGTATGCTATAACCGTATCACCTCCTGCCCCATGTCTGGTGTTCCCACCCAGTGTCCGGTAATCCCCACCCATTGTCCCGTACTCCTACGGAGGTCGTGGGTGACTGCGCAGTCACTATGAACTAATAGGCCTGTTGGTGCACATATAATACAGAGGTACCTTCCGAGCACTCCGATGCTCGGGCCTGCAACACTCTTCTCAAAGGGTCAGACGTGCGATGCATCCGTCTGATCCTATCCAGGTACTTCTCCAGGAACCCCAACGAGGGTCCCACCGCTTCACGGGAACACAACCGTCTCCCGGTAACAGCAACCGAATCACGGGAACAGCAACCGCCGCTATCCCTATCTATCCCTAAAGTGACAGGAACCCTAACCTAGGGCCTGTCCCTGATGAACCGCAACCTGGGTTGGCTTGGGGAAAACTCCTAGGGCCTGCGGAGTAATAACCTGCCCCTCTCCCTTAGCTACCCAAGTCCCTAATCCTCCCTAACATCTAGCTACTCGCTACTCCTAGATACTAACAGCCTGCAGCAGACACACCGCTCTCACCGTCAGCCTGCAGACATTCACACACGCTGCACAAACTGCGCCCAGCACATGCAGCGACACACACACCGCTGGCAATTGTACACAGCCACCTGGATACCCGCAGCAATAATCCACTGCACACACTCTGTGCCTATTTGCCAGTGCGCACAGCATTACCCGCTGTGGCACTGCAAAACCTGCACCTTACACACCTAAGGGTGACCTCCCTATCTAGGGCCGTCCCTTATAAATTACCCACTAACCTGGTGGGGAGTTGGGGCCTACCTGGAGTGTGGGTACCTATCTGGATGCAGGAGCTGCACTCACTCCCCGCACCCTTGCTTCCCTCACAGCTCCCTGGCTCCAACTGACTACGCAGCTCTCTGCCCGCGAAATGTATCCAATTCCTCTCAGACTCTTGGCCCTCATTGGCCACACTGTCCCACCTGGTGTGCCTGGCCCTAAGCCTCATGGGAATTGTAGTCCCGAGGCCCTTACAATAACATTGGGGCCGCGTGCGCTCCTCCCCTCTGCCTACACTAACTCCTAATGGCCGCCGCAACCCTTCCTGAGCTGTCCCTACTCTCGCGCGACTCTCCTGCGCTTTCCCTGCCCTCACGCAACTGTTCCCTGGCTCTAGGGTTCTCCCTGCGCATGCGCAAGCTATCTGGGCCGCCGGGGACCTACTGCGCATGCGCGACCCTGCACAACATGGCGGCGCCCTGTGCAAGAGCCGCCGGAGATCTCCTGCACTCCGGCGAGCTCCCTCCTCGGTCCCCACCCTCCTGAATGGCCGTCGGGTCTGCCGCTTGCCTCTGGCAGTACCCGACAGCGTCCGTGGCCACGGAGGCTCCCTGGGGGGTCGAGGGGAGAAAAAGGTAACCTGGCTACATATATACAGACATGTGTGTATTACTGGTATTGTTCCTGGGAGGGGCTTATCCTGCTGCATCAGGATCCCTTTCAGGTGGAGGCACTGCACCGAGGTGGATATCTGATCACCCTAGGCTCCCCATGGCAGAGGCTCTGGCCTTCTGGGAGCCAACAGGTAACGGCAGTGCCGGTAGACTCTTTATTAAGGGGAAAGAGAGCTACACACACAAGGACTGGTTTTGCATGCAATTTGAATTATAATGAAAGTGAACATTATAAATGACCAGTTATTGATTACAGTTTTGCCCTTTTTCATTGTTAGCTCTCCAAGGTTTTGGAAAATAGCACTAAAGTTGGCTTGCAGTTGGTAAAAACTGAAATAGCAGCAGAGCTTGGAATTTTGACATCAAATGTTCCATAACCCAGAACATTATGTGAAATGTTTTTCAGTACTTCCAACCTAGACTAATTTTACCCATTTTATTTTTTCACATGCACACACACTAGAAGAGATACCCAAATACCCTGATGGTAATTTAATTACAGAGTTGTTCAGGAACGGAACAGCAACTACTAATGTATTTAATATATCCAACGCACGTCCTCCCTCCCAGGTAAATTGTATAATGGTGGGGCAATTTCTCTGGGTAAGACGCAACTGCTCTAATGAGGCAACATTTACCAAGAGGTTGTTAGACAGGGGATTTGTTCAAATGCATACAGATACAGTACAAGATCAACGGGCCAAGCATTAAAGCTTGGCCAGTACTACTAAAACATTTCTGTTTTTAGTGACAAAACCTAACGAAGGAAAATGCAACTCCCAGTGGAATCAACGTTGTGATATTCTACAGAAACTGGAATTTACTAATATTGGATAATGACAGGGTGACAGGGTGAAAATGATTTTCCGAAAAGCAGAAACCCTAAAGTGTATATTTGTAATACTATTAAAATAATAATAGCTGAATAAAGCTCGTTCTCCACCTTATAACTACTGTATGACATTCTCTACTTGTGGCAGGATTTGTCTATACATATTTTCATATCTAAATTATCACTCGTGCCAGCATCGAGTCCAAATAAAATTGCAATCAGCAGTAAGTTCCTATCTTGCACGTTTTTTGAATACTAAGTAAATACCTCAGTTTAAAGTGTACTTAAATAACATTTTCCTCACGGTATTGACTTGCATTTATACAGCAAGATACTGCTCAAAAAGTCAATTCTTCTCTCACTTCAATGAATAGGCCCGTAAGTGTCTCTAGCTATATAAATGTATATATACAGTACACAGATACAGTATATACATTCATGTAAGTGCACAGCAAAGACGTGTACTTCACATAAAGATGAATGTCTTACCTGGGGTCTTGGTCTCCTGTGTATCTGATTTGATGCTGGTATGTATGATGCCGAATATGATGTCCGTGGTAGTACAATAGGCCCTGAGTAAAGAAGTCACATGTAATTGACGTTTCATTTAGCATATTTCACCTTTTATAAAAGTATATCCTGCTTCTTGCATCATACTCTATGACAGCTCAGTCTCACATAGCTACACATGCCTGAGTTAAATTATATTGAAGTATTCAGCCATGAACCATTTTAATAACTTAATAAATATGGAATATACTGTATTTTCAAATTTAGGCTTAAAAGCACAATATCATAAATCACAGAATAGACATACAGGGCCTATTCAGTAGACTGTGATAAGTGACTTATCGACTGCTAAAAACACTTTTCAAGCAAGTTTGCCTGTGTGTCTATATGGAGGGCTCCGATAACATGTCAAACCACTTGAAAACGGCTTCTACCGATCGATAGCACCCACGCCCAGAGAAACCAAGCGGTAGCTCAAAAATGTTCAAACCTGCATTTTTTGACAGTAACTGCTATTCCGATAGCTTTGATTTAAACATCCAACTGCGACACCTGCTCTTGTCCCATGAAACAATGATGCTCATCTTGAAGAATAGCATGATAAGTCCACAATCCTCAGTTGCTTGCAGAGGAGTCCTCAGTGAGTAGATCTTCTATCTTCTTTCTTTTCTTCTAATCTTCATCCTTGTCTTCTTTCTGTTCTTTAGCAACTCTAGGATGTTGATCCACCGTGATCCATCTTGGGGTCAAATGAGACGTATATAAGGCCTGCGATATATCATTTGACTGACAAATTGTACATCCACCAATCGGATTGGTGGATGTACCATGTGATGGATTCCCATTTTTTGGGGGTGATCCGACGTCACCTTAAAGGGAAGGAAGCGTCTGCTAGCTGATTGGATGGCTTTCCTCCCTTTAAAGTGACGTCACATTACTCCAAAAAAAGGGAAGCCTTCACATGGTAAATACATCAATCTGATTGGTGGATGTACCATTTATATAAGGCCTGTCACACCTCATTTGACCCCAAAAAGATGGCGGATCAACATCTCCTGGACCTGTTAAAGAGAAGAAAGAAGAAAAGAAAGAATATCTACTCACTGAAGCCTCTTCTGCCAGCAACTGACGATTGTGAGGGTCAAGTGTTGGTGCCGAAGTTGGATGAATCTTCATCCCGGCAAAGGTAAGATACACATTGATTGTATTTTTTTAAATTGTGGTTTTTTTTTTAGGATGTCCATTGATTGGCAATGTGTATATCTATAACTCATCGGTAACCACATTTACAATGAATGCATTTTTTGGCAAATGTTTGTTTTTATTTCATTGTAATGTTTGTTTAATTTTTTTGATGTTTTTTTTTTTTTTAGGTTGCTCGTTCATTGCCATTGTGGCAATCTGTGTCCCCAGTGTCGGCATAGGTTACCACAGTGACAATCAATGGGTTTATTGCCTACCGTGTCATGCATTGTACTATAATGTCAATGTTATTTTATGGTGTATGAATGGGGGATTTCTTAAACAAATGGGCAAAAGTGCTATCAGCCAAATTTGTCTACTAGTGCTTTTGCCCATTTGTATGTGTAGTGATGGGGGTAAAGAGGGTGGGAGATGGGGGTAGTTGCCCCGGGGAACGTGGTTAGGTCTCCCGGGTTGGTAGCGGGGGACGATGATGGGGCATTAACATCTTAATTACCATTGCGGTTAATAACCACTAAGGTGATTAAGGGGTCACTGGCCAGTAGTTATTTTTTAATTTTATTGTTCTTGCCATGGAAAACGTGGAGGAGCAGGCGCACAAGGAGGATGAAGATGAATGAAAAGGGCCTTCATATTCGCAGGGGTAAGTACAACTTTTATTTACTATTGAATTGCTGGCTAATGTTTTATTTTTAATGAGCAAATTCGCTAGTATCCAGATACTGTATGGTTAGCCGCTAAGATAATGAATCACTGCTTTAAAAAAAAAAATTTATTAGCATATTATTGAAGCGGGGGTCTCTTGACCTGACCCACATTCATTTCAGTTCCGGGGACCCCCTGCTTACCGAGGTACAGGCCCCAGTATGGGGTACCAGTATCTCCGGCAAGTTTAAACTTCGCGGAGATACCGGTCTCCCCCACGAAGGCCTGTAACTCAGGAAGCAGGAACCTGAAATGAATGCGGGTCAGCTCCAGAGACCCCCTGCTTCAATAATATGTTAATAAAATTCAAAGAAAAACAGTGTGATCACCTGTAAGAGCTGTGCAGGGAGATTCAGCTCTCTGCGCAACTCTTACAGACTGCAAGCAGATCGCACGGTAAGATCTCTGAAAAAAAAAACTGCTGTCTATCAGTGTAGCATGTTTGTACCAAACGGTATCCACCAAGCGTAAAATCTTACTGAATACCATTTTTACACAAATTTTACTGTGAGGTAACAACATGTAAAACCGATCGTTATGGCAGTGATCTTATCGAAGCTACCTGAATAGGGCCCCACAGTATTAAATGCCTAGTACTGAATAGGTTAATCACATTGATTTTGTTGCAGAACAATTGAGGAATCAAAGGCGGTATCAATACAAACTTGCAGTGATAGAGCTGAGTAAATTAAAGCAATGAAAAATGGCTGCAAAGAGTGAGAGGTTTCAATCAGCTTAGATTTACTGAAACAACAATGACAGTTGTTGTATTATAATAAACTTTGGCAAGTACAGTTCCTTCTCAACATGTCTGGTAACCTCAGCTATTGCCCCAGTTTCTTTGCACCTGGGGCTAATGCATCAACATCCCCAGCTGCAAAACTACATCACCAGGTTAATCAAAGAAACACTGTAACATCCCATTTAAAACAATGGGATTTTTTCATTTGATAAATCTGCTGTTCCTGCTTGCTTTGTTTTATCAGTTTTACCACCAAGAGACTGTGTTACATACAGTACAGTAGGGGTCTGTGTATCAAGGCAAAAAAACTGTACTATATGTAAGGATGTGTATGCATATATATATATAGGGTTCCGCGCTGTCACTAATAAAGGAAGCGCCATACTGTTCTTTTGCCAGTAAGGTCACTGTGTGAATAGTCAGGCTGCGCATGCGTGAGGGAAGCGCGCGAAAGGCAACCAATCTGGAGGGACTTTGGGGGTTGCACTCTGAACTCTGAACTGGGGGAGAGTCAGCTGAGGCTGAGGACCAATAGGGTGCGAGACTCTGGAAGGAGGGAGACAGGAAGCGTGTGGGCGGTGGGAGACACGAGTGAGAGGTGAAGGAGGAAGGTGGCGGAACCTCGTGTGCGCGAGCGGAGGGTCAGTGACCCTTCCGCTTAGGTCAGATACATTCCCCAGCCCCAAGGAGTATTACCCCTGTCATCGTAGGGTGCCGCTTTTGTAGGGACGGCCGTAGCAGTTAGGGACATATCCCATTAGTGCGGGTGCAGCGGACGCCATCTTGGTTTGGAGAACAGACCACACAGCATAGCGGAGTGTCGGCGCAAGGCTGGAGCAACACTACGGACCCTTTGTGAAGTGGTGGGTCACCGTAGTGACCGGGAGGTATCGTTAGTCAACAAGTGCACCTACACCGGTCACCAGGCGCTGATCCCGCCTCCCACTAACTAATTGGGGGCACTAGTGTGCCAGCAAACTATTCTATACAGATGCTAGTTGCAGGACATACTCCTTGGGAGAGTGGCAGAGCCACCTGTGTACAGAACATTATCCCTATTAAGGTGTGGCCGAGCCACAGTGTATTATGTTGTGATTGTAGAGTATAAGGGTCTTATGCATGTTATGTGTACTCTGCATGATTCCATTAGTTAGTATCAAAAGTAAAAGGTTGCCTGTTGCACAATACGATTGTTATGTTTTCTTGCTCAGGGTAGATCCTCTACTATGGGGATCCTGGGTGAGTGGAGGCGCTGTACCATGTTAAGTGAGGGTATGACCCCAGGCTCCCCAACAGCGGAGGCTTAGAGCTCCTGAAGCCGCAGGTAGAACACAGCATCAGTAGTTCCTTTGTGCAGGGGTTCACAAAAAGGGCTACATTTGGAGGCGCTGCTGAGAGACTTAAACCTGGGGTGCCCCCACATTTTTCTCTATTGTGCAACCAACCCACATCATGTCGGTGCCCTCGGCGCTCGAGGTGCGCAAGTGGGCCCAGCAGCGCGGGATTCCCTTGAATCGTGCTTTCGCGCTGGGCCATGTCCCCGCCACGATCTCGTTAGGTACAGTGACCGAGCAGGTCCGAAAGCTCCCGCTCCTGGACAATGCCCAAGTACAAGACCATTTCTATGACCGCGACCAGGCCTGGCGCCGGGTCTTGTATGCCACTGAACAAGATATATGCCCCGAGGCCTTGCCCCGTATACTGCTGCTGCTCGAGGCCCCGGGGGTGCGCTGCCCCATAGTCCAGGTGGACACCTCTGCGCCCCTGGCCACGTCCACCCCACAGAGAGAGTATACACCCACAGTAGGTGCCACGACTGGGGGCCCAGACCACTCCCCTGACCGTGGCCTGCAACCTCGCTGGCCGGCAGCCCTGAACCTAGGCTCCTCGTCCACCCCGCCAGGCCTGCGGTCTGGCCTCAACCGACTTAGCCTATCAAGACTGGACACTTACCCCGCAGTCGGGGATAGCTTACCGGGAGACACCTCTATTCCCGCGATAGCAGCCGCTCTCCACAACACAACCCAGTCGCTCCAGTATAGGAAGTTAAAGGCCTTCTCCGGTGAGAAACCCACGCCCCAAGGGGAAGTAGGGATAGAGGACTGGTTGGATCATACAGAACAGGTACTGCCTGAATGGACCTGCACGGACGCGGTCCGAAGACAACGCATCGTTGAGTGCTTACGGCCCCCCGCGTCCCACATGGTGCACTACTACCGAGATGACAACCCGGAGGCTGATGCAGCAGATCTCATCTACTGCCTGACAAAGGCGTATGGGGCTCCGGTGGATACTTATGCGTTGATGGCCAAATTCCATGCGTTAGCCCAGAAGGAAGGGGAAATGGTATCCGACTTCCTCAGGCGACTACACCTGGACTTATGGAATCTGGTGAGGAAGGGCGTGTTGCCAAGGATAGAAGCCAATGGACTGCGCACCACTCAGCTGTTGAGGGGGCTCCTACCCCTACACCCCGTGTCGGTGCGGGTCAGTAGCTGCCTAACGCCCGGGCAAGCCTTATCGTTTCACGACCTAATGGATCGGGTCCAAGCGCACGAGACGGTGTTGTTAGGACGTGACCTGGCCCCTGGGAAAAAGCCCCCGCCCGGAAGTAAGGAAGTCAAGAAAGTGGAACCCAAGGCCGACGTGCCCGAACCTGGGGACCCCGACCCCGAGGATGCCAGCGCACCAGTGACGCCCCGGCCTCGTCTCCCGACCGGGCGAAATTCACCAACCGGGAGAAGCGAGAGTTACCTCAGCCAAATTCAGTGCTACGCGTGTGGAAAGATGGGACATCTGCGTGCCCGTTGCCACACCTTACGGAAAACGGCGTCCCGGCCCGCGCAGTCGATGCCGTGCAAGACCCTGGAGGATGGAGAGGCGTCGCCGCCATCCCCAAGCAGCCGAATCGGCCCCGCCGCCATTATTCGGGTAGTTATCGAGGGCATCTACGCCGCCGCATTGCTGGACACGGGATCTCAGGTGACCATCGTATACCGGCCCTTCTACGACCAACACCTACATCGATTACCGTTGCTCTCTGCGGATGCCTTGCGACTGAGGGGATTGAGTCATGAGGATTACCCCATAGACGGCGTAGTAAAGGTGCAGTTAGACATTCCCCAACTGAACACTGGTAAACATCATCCCATGGAAGTGGAGGCCTTAGTGTGCCCTGAACCTCAGGATCACCCCAGCGCTCCGATCATCTTGGGTACTAACGCTGACATTGTGCGCGCGGTGTTCCGCATGTATTTGCAAGAGGCGGGAGAAGCCCCGCTGCTGGCCCTAGCCGCCTGCCCCGCCCTCCAAGAGGTCTGTGGCAAAATCGCGACTGAAGAGGAGCATGGGATGCTCTATAGCCAAGAGTGGGGACTAACTCAAATTCCCCCGGGGGAAGAAAGAATGATGGTCGCCGCATGTCACTACCCGGACCGACGCCCGGAGGATCAGCTCTTCTCCCTAGAAAGTGTGGCCCAGGATGAGCACCGGCTGGGCTACGAGGTGTTGGCCTCCGTCAAAAAGTGGCCTGGAAAAATCCCGGAGCGCACCTGGGTATACGTGCGGAACATCTCCCCATATCCCATGAGCATTGATCGGCGCCAGCCGCTGGGCAGAATATACCCAGTGACCCCCGAAGAGAAGGGCGTAACGGGGCGTCCCCGTAACTATGGTCCTACCTCCGGATCCCGGCTAGAATTCGACTTTGGAGATTCTCCGCTCCCAGAGGAATGGAGGGAAAGGCTGTGGATCGAGTTACAAAAGCGCCGACAGGTGTTCTCCACCAGTGACATGGATGTGGGGTGCAGCCGCAGTGCCCGCCACACCATCCGAATGAGCGATGCTACTCCCTTCCGGGAATGTTCCCGACGGCTCGCACCACGGGACGTAGACGAAGTGAGGAGGTTACTCGCCGAAATGGAGAGGGCTGGGATCGTGCAGGGATCCCGAAGTCCTTACGCATCACCCATCGTGGTAGTCCGCAAAAAGAACGGGACCGTACGTCTATGCGTGGACTACAGAACCCTAAATACCCGCACCATTCCCGATGAGTACACGCTGCCCCGAATCGAAGATCTACTGAACGCTCTGACGGGAAGTACATGGTTCAGCGTACTCGATCTCAGGTCAGGGTATTACCAGGTACCCATGGGCCAGGAGGACCAATAAAAGACGGGCCTTCATCTGCCCATTAGGGTTTTATCAGTTCACCCGCATGCCGCAAGGGATCTGTGGGGCACCCGCCACGTTCCAGAGATTAATGGAAAAGACTCTCGGAGACCTGAACCCGCAAGAATGCTTAGTGTACCTGGATGACATTATAGTGTTCGGGCGAACTCTAGAAGAACACTCCGAGAGACTAATGAAGGTACTGGATAGACTTCAGGAGGAGGGCCTCAAACTGTCTCTGGACAAATGTAAATTCTGTCGGTCCTCAGTGACGTATGTGGGCCACATCGTATCGGCCGAAGGGGTGTCCACCGATCCCGGGAAGATAGAGGCGGTGGTGAACTGGCCTAGGCCTCATAATATCCAAGAGTTGCGGTCGTTCTTGGGATTTTGTGGCTATTACCGGCGGTTCGTGGAAGGCTACTCCAGCAAAGCCAAGCTGTTGAACGATCTTCTAAAGGTATATCCAGGAGAAACCGAGAGAAAGGGGGTCACGGCGCAGACACCCTTTGGGGAGAAATGGACCCCCGAATGTGAACAGGCATTCCTGAACTTAAAGACTAGCCTCACTCAGGCCCCGGTCTTGGCCTATGCGGACCCAGAACGGGAATATGTCCTACATGTAGATGCTAGCCTTAGTGGGCTGGGAGCTGTATTGCATCAGAAGTATGAGACGGGGCTACGTCCAGTGGCCTATGTGAGCCGAAGCTTGACACTTAGTGAGCAGAACTATCCGGTCCATAAACTGGAATTCTTGGCCCTAAAATGGGCAGTGGTGGACAAGCTGCACGACTACCTGTATGGGGTACAGTTCGAAGTACGCACGGACAACAACCCCATGACATATATAAATACGTCCGCCAAATTGGACGCCACGGGACACCGTTGGTTAGCTGCCCTGGCCAACTACAGGTTCAACCTTAAATACAAACCAGGACCCACCAACATAGGTGCCGACGCCCTGTCTCGTCGACCTGGCCTTCAATCTACCCCTGATGAGGAAGTATGGGAAGAAATACCGGGTCCAGGGATCCGTGCTCTCTGCTCCGTGGCTGCGGTAGTCGACAATCAGGTAGCATTCTCGGAATTACGGGTTGCTGACTCTTTGGGATGCCACTCGCGAGCCATTCCTCGGGCCTATCAAGGTCGAGAAGGGATGAATATCACGGAAGATAATATCATCTCGTGGAGGGATCTAGTGCACTACCAAACTCAAGACCCCATAGTGGAGCTGGCCCGTTAAGCGGTACAACAAGATAATCCTTCTATACTTAAGCAAGCCCCCAAAGACTTGGTGAAACTCCTGTTGAATGAGTTTGGGAAGTTCGAAATGGACAATTGTTTGTTATATCGGGTGATACCATATCATAACCATCCCGATCGGCGTCAGCTGTTTCTACCGGAACGCTTGAGGACTATGGTCCTTCGGCCCTTCACGATAACCACGGCCACTTGGGCATTGATAAGACATTTGGGCTACTACAGGATAGGTTCTACTGGCCTAGGATGAGAGAGTCTGTGGAGCAGCATTGTCGAAGGTGTAATCGCTGCTTACAAAGGAAAACACTGCCCACCAGGGCGGCTCCCATGGCACACTTGAAAAGTTCGGGCCCCATGGATCTGGTGTGTATGGATTTTCTCTGTATTGAGCCCGACAGCCGGGGCATTAGCAATGTTCTCGTGATCACCGACCACTACACCAGGTACGCCCAAGCGTTCCCTACGAAAGATCAGAAGGCCGTAACGGTGGCCCGAGTCCTGTGGGAAAAATATTTCATTCATTATGGATTACCAAATCGTCTTCACTCTGATCAGGGCAGGGACTTTGATAGTACACTGATAAAGGAATTGCTTACACTACTGAACATTGCCAAGTCACGTACCACCCCGTACCATCCCGAAGGGGATGCTTTGCCCGAACGGTTCAATCGCACTTTGTTAGACATGTTAGGAACTCTGACAAGCCCACAAAAGACGGAGTGGAGTAAGCACGTGGAGACATTGGTACATGCTTATAATTGTACCCGGCATGAGTCCACCGGGTACACCCCGTACTTTTTGATGTTCGGAAGAGAAGCACGATTACTGGTGGATGTGCGACTGCGGATATCTACCGATGGGGTATCCAATAGAACGCATTTCCAATACGTACAGCGGCTAAGGGACAGTCTGCAGCAGGCCTATAAATTGGCTGAACGAACGGCAGCGCAATTGAATGCGGGAAATAAAAGACGTTACGATCACAAAGTACGTCACAAGGAAATCCAACCCGGGGACGCGGTCCTCTTACGCAACTTAGGTGTTCCTGGGAAACATAAATTGGCGGACCGGTGGCGGGAGGGTGTGTACGAGGTGGAGTCACAGATGCCTGGCCTTCCCGTGTATCGGATCAAAGACTCCGAAGGCCGCGTAAAAGTGTGGCATAGGAATCACCTGCTTCCCATACCTCAAGTAGGGAACGACGAGTTGGAATTACCCGCTACGCCAATAGATGGAGGAGTTGAAAACCCAGAGGATGGCCTAGAGACTGTAAAATTTGCCACCTCTGAGGATCCGATGGAAGGAACCTCTAAAAGGGGCCTTCCGGCCGCGGGGGCATCTCCCGAAGGAGCCACGGGTAAAGAGCCTCTTGGCCCGAACATCGACAATCTGACTTCAGTGAGTCAGCCCTTAGATCCACAAAGCCCATGTTTCACATCCCAGAGAGACTTTACTAATGCTGAAAACCCCTCAAGGGTAGAGGTGGAAACACCAGTTGAGACTGGATACTTTGCAGAGGAAGACGAGGAGAATCAACCTCGGCGAAGTCAAAGAACCAGTCAGCCTCCCATGCGAATGGCATACGATCAATTTGGGGCACCCCATTATGAGGCTCAGCAGTGGGCTCGGCATAGAATGCAATCTATGGTGGTACTGTTCAATGAAATGTGTAACCTAATCTAGGGAAGAGAGGACTGTGTAAATAAGTTCATATATGTTGTATAGGTAGTCCAGCGGGGACGTTGGATTCTGGAGAGGGGAGAATGTAAGGATGTGTATGCATATATATATATAGGGTTCCGCGCTGTCACTAATAAAGGAAGCGCCATACTGTTCTTTTGCCAGTAAGGTCACTGTGTGAATAGTCAGGCTGCGCATGCGTGAGGGAAGCGCGCGAAAGGCAACCAATCTGGAGGGACTTTGGGGGTTGCACTCTGAACTCTGAACTGGGGGAGAGTCAGCTGAGGCTGAGGACCAATAGGGTGCGAGACTCTGGAAGGAGGGAGACAGGAAGCGTGTGGGCGGTGGGAGACACGAGTGAGAGGTGAAGGAGGAAGGTGGCGGAACCTCGTGTGCGCGAGCGGAGGGTCAGTGACCCTTCCGCTTAGGTCAGATACATTCCCCAGCCCCCAGGAGTATTACCCCTGTCATCGTAGGGTGCCGCTTTTGTAGGGACGGCCGTAGCAGTTAGGGACATATCCCATTAGTGCGGGTGCAGCTGCCGGAGTCGCGGACGCCATCTTGGTCTGGAGAACAGACCACACAGCATAGCGGAGTGTCGGCGCAAGGCTGGAGCAACACTACGGACCCTTTGTGAAGTGGTGGGTCACCGTAGTGACCGGGAGGTATCGTTAGTCAACAAGTGCACCTACACCGGTCACCAGGCGCTGATCCCGCCTCCCACTAACTAATTGGGGGCACTAGTGTGCCAGCAAACTATTCTATACAGATGCTAGTTGCAGGACATACTCCTTGGGAGAGTGGCAGAGCCACCTGTGTACAGAACATTATCCCTATTAAGGTGTGGCCGAGCCACAGTGTATTATGTTGTGATTGTAGAGTATAAGGGTCTTATGCATGTTATGTGTACTCTGCATGATTCCATTAGTTAGTATCAAAAGTAAAAGGTTGCCTGTTGCACAATACGATTGTTATGTTTTCTTGCTCAGGGTAGATCCTCTACTATGGGGATCCTATGTGAGTGGAGGCGCTGCACCATGATAAGTGAGGGTATGACCCCAGGCTCCCCAACAGCGGAGGCTTAGAGCTCCTGAAGCCGCAGGTAGAACACAGCATCAGTAGTTCCTTTGTGCAGGGGTTCACAAAAAGGGCTACATATATATTATGTACTATACTATTTTGCCTTGATACAGATGCCCCAGAATCCTTTCTGAAACATACTCAACTATTACTTTATTAGATTCATAAATATGAATATTATGACTAAATGGGATTAGCATGAAATGTGTTGTTGTTTTGCTGCTGTTGGAAATGATAAAATAAAATATGTTTAAATACATTGTTAAAACTAAAAAATTATACAATCGAACCACCAGTACTTGCTCTTTTTAAGGACTCTTTATGAATGTGGTTCAGTTTGCCTCATTTAATTAAATAAATTGTATGAATAAGAAATAGCTTCATGAACAGCCATTATTTACCGACTAGTTAAAGTACAATACTGTATTGTGTTTTCTCTGTTCTGTAGAACGCTCAACTAAGTCCCAGGACCAGAGAGGTCCGTTAACTCCGTGCTAATAATGGGACATTAAAAATATCATTAATGGACGATATTTTCTCTGAGGTTAAAGCATATCCTCAAAGCTAGTTTCCAAAACAGCCGTTATATCTCATCAGCAATGACATAACACCATGTTAAGTTAGCACTGCATCGTGTTACTTGAAATAACATGACTCGTATTAAGTATCTCTTACCTAAAAGGGCGGGAGAGGGTGAGCGAGACAGAGAGCTGCCCACCTGGGAAATTGCTTATTTGAATGTACTTTGCATATCCAAATTAGCATAGTTCCCAGGTATCTCATGCATCTCTATAAATCTAGTCATGCTGCTCTTTCTAGATCTCAAAAATGTAAACAATTGTTTTGAATGCTCTTGTATTACAACATCTACAGTATAAGGGACTCTTTAGTTTTTTGGTACGTTGTGATAAACGGGTCAAAAATGAGTCTTCTCCAATTTACTACAGCTCTGCATTGCTGATTATGTAGACTACAATGTCTTTTCTCATACTTTACCTGTCCATTTAGATGAAAATGCAGGACAATAGAGCTAAGCACACCATTTCCCATGCGGTATAAGATAAGAATCATCTTACTTTCAAAAGAGTAATCTGAGTAATTCCTTCTCTCTATGAGCAATGGGATAGTGGGAAACTTCTTGAGAAGAGAACAGTAATTTCTCATGGCACCAGAATCAGTAGACGTTCTCTCGTGTGGGAGCTGTACCACTATCAGACATCTCCCCTAGGAAAGAATAAAATAGACCATAGTTTAAAATTACATCTTCTGAACATTAAAAACACATTATCTTGGTGTATGGCAGTGGCCTTTAAAAACAGTACTATTTTTTGGGGGGTGGGGGGGAGGACGGGGCAGATCCATGACCTGATACTGCCTCCCTAAGCTCCAGCCCCCATAAATTAGGTTATAAGCTTTGCAGGGAAGGGACTTTACTCAACATGTCAAAAAACAGAGCTCCTCATATTTCTTCCCAAACCTGGCCCCACTACCACCTTCCACATTACTGTTGAAAGTTCTGTCATACACCCAGTAGTGCAAGCACGCAGCAAAGGGGTCACATTCAAGCCCTAAAGTTCTCCTCACTAGAACATTTAAAAACTTTAACCCACAACAGTTTCTGGATAACCTTACCAACTGCCCATGGCATAGAATCGATTTAATTCCCGACCCTGATTCTGCTCTCGACTATTTCCAATCAGAGTTCTTAAAACTCTGCGATACCCATGCTCCACTACGCAAAATAAGGATACGGGGGGCCCACCTTCCATGGGTTACAACTGACCTTATTGCACTCTACCAGTTCAGGGATACCTTGTGGAAAAGCTACAAAGTAACTGGCACTACCAAGGATCTCAATCACTACAGATGCCTGCGGAACATGTACACAAGACAAACAAGGCACGCAAAAGCACAATATTACTCAGACAATCTCCACCAAAATACATCAAACCCAGCTAACTTCTGGAAGGTTATCAACAATATATTCCAGCCTTCTAACCATCAACAACCAATTAATATCACTAAGGGGGATATTATTCTGACAAACCCCACTGACATTGCAAATGCATTCAATGATTACTTTGTGGGGTGTGCCACTAACTTATTAGCGAAACGCAGCCCAAACCACAAACCTGAATCTCATCCTGGGAGTACCCACATAGTCCCACCCCCTCCCAACACTGCCCACAATTTTCAATTTGGCCCAGTATCTGAAGAGGAGATTACACAAGCGCTCCTCAAACTAAAACTAAGCTGCCAATGTGGACCCGACTTACTACAATCTAGGTTCCTACGACTTGGTTCCCCAGCCATTGCCAAACCAATTGCTTCCATAGTCAACTCTATCCTGTCTGCAGGCCATATCCCTAAGACCTGGAAAACTGCCAGAGTTGTCCGAATCTTCAAAAGTGGGGACAAAAACACTGTCTCAAACTACAGGCCAATCTCCCTTCTCCCAATTCTATCCAAAGTCATGGAAAAATGTGTCCACTCCCAATTAAGCGATTACTATACCAAGACAAATTTCCCTAGCCAATTCCAATCTGGCTTTCGTCCCAAACACTCCACCGTAACTACCCTGCTAAAAGTTTGCAATGAAATCATGTGTGGAATGGAACGGGGCCAACTCACTGGTGCACTATTCCTAGATTTTGCAAAGGCTTTTGATACAGTTGATCATGCTATCCTGCTAAACAAACTCCAGAGCTCTGGAATAGGGAAGCATGCTTTAAACTGTTTTCAGTCCTACCTATCAGGTAGATCCCAACATGTGTCCATCTCAGGCTCTATCTCCAACCCCCTGGATATCACCTGTGGTGTCCCGCAATGCTCTGTTCTGGGGCTCCTACTCTTCTCGGTGTTCATTAATGATCTTCCCACAGCTTGTAAGGAAGCCTCAATACACATGTATGCAGATGACACAATCCTATATGCACACAGCCATAGCCTCTCTAACCTTCAACACATACTTCAGTCTGACTTTTTGAGACTCGAAAACTGGATTTCCCAAAACAAACTGTTTTTAAACACTGACAAGACTGTAACAATGGTATTTGGGACCAAGACTACATTTTTAAAGCTTCCAGCGACAGAGCTCCAGATTAGAACCAACGCTAACACCACAATAACCCCTGTCACTAGTTTTAAATACCTGGGCTTATGGTTTGACTCCCACTTAACATTCGGGATGCACATTGACACCCTGACAACCAAGACCTATGCCAAACTAGGGGTAATTTACAGGAACAAATCCTCCCTAAGTCTCCTGGTCAGAAAGCGTATCGCACAGCAGATGCTAATGCCAATTATTGACTATGGAGACATAGTATATGGCTCGGCACCTCAAACCCACCTTAGCAAACTTGACACCCCAATTCAATTTGTCGTTTTGTTCTCCAATGCAACTACAACACACATCACTGTGAAATGCTCAAAGAACTAGATTGGTCATCACTAGAGTCTAGGCGCAAAGTTCACCTTTCCTGTCTTGCCTTTAAATTCTTTATGGACAAGCTACCCAGCTATCTGAGCAAGCTCCTCACCCCTACCACATGCAGCACTTATCACCTGAGATCAGACTCCAAAAGACTGTTCATGGTCCCAAGGCTCAACAAAGTATCCGACCGTTCCTCCTTCTCTTACCATGCACCCCAAAACTGGAACAACCTACCAGGGACTCTCACATCCACCACCAGTTTAAGTTCTTTCAAATCTAAGGCTGTCTCACATTTTAATCTAGTCTGTAACTGTCTCATACGCCCATAATATATATTTTCTTTAACTGTGCATGCAATGTCTTGTATATAATGTATACCCTGTTCACTTATGTAACTGTATTTGTAACCATGTATTATTTGTCTTAACTCTGTGCCCAGGACATACTTGAAAACGAGAGGTAACTCTCAATGTATTACTTCCTGGTAAAATATTTTATAAATAAATAAACATCCCCCCCCCCCCATCGGATCTCTTGCTCTCCACTTCAAGCACAGCCGCAGACCACAGGTCGCGGCTGAAAAGGGAGCACGCGCCACCAGACGCTCCGGCACGCGTGCAGCTGTGACCACTGGGGCCGGAGCCTTAAGCAGAGGGATGGGGGGAGGGGACAGTTAGTAAGAGGTATGTATTAACCCCGATGTAGCCTTCAGTGGTCAGCTAGTCATGGCTTGTCCATGACTACTTTGTCTACTAAAGGGTTACTATATTACAAAGTTGATCAAGGTTAATTGAATGAACTCTTACCTACTATAGTAGGTATTCACCTGGTAAAAAGTCATACAGTAGCTAACGCCAAGTTTAGCGCTGACCTATTTAACGTTGTGTTATTCAGCCTTGTTGACTCTGGAGTTTAGTGGGTAGAATGTGTTCATGATAACAGCTGATTTCCATATAATTTTGCACTAACATCCGTTATTATTAACATGATAATCTTAATGGGACATTAACCTAAATTAACCACTACGTTACTTTCTTTAGTGAATATAGCTTTACCAGTACATTACAATAACTGAGATTAATTAACGTTTATTGGGCCAACTGAGTTTAGTGCGTCTGCGCCTTCGTTGATTATTCTATTCTAAAATTATTTACTTACTGATTTGACCAACACTAGAAAGGAAGAATTGATGCTGTTCACAACTACTGTAGTTCCGACTCTGTAGAAAGATTAAAAAAAAATATTAGCAAAATATCGCTACACAGTCTTAGTGAATACGCAGATTGCCATGAATTATTCTCTCTGTTCTGTGAAGGGTCTAAAGAAATAGAACAAAAACAGAAGCACAATGAATGCAATTCAGCAACATGCTCTACACATGTAGACATTTAATTTACGCAATATCATTAATACAATCTCTACATAGAAAAAAGAGTGCACTTTTCCTGCCTGGCTTCTAGAGAATTAAAATGGGAGTAAAACCAGAGTAAGGCATGACTTAAATAATGGAATATGTTTCCTGGCTTTAACTTTAATGGAGCTTGGTGAATATAATAATAATAATAACAACAACTTTATTTCAAATAGTACTTTTCTCCCAATGGGACTCAAAGCGCTTCACAATTACAGTATAGTGCATCTTAAGCAGTGTTGTACATAAGACTGTGACAAACCCAGCCCCTGCCCAGATGAGCTTACAATCTATGTTTTTGATGCCGGAAGCACAGGGAGACTAAAGTGACTTATCCAAGGTCACAAGGAGCTGCATATGAACCAGGTTCTGCTGCATCAAACTCAATGTCGTTGTTTTATTTCAAAGTCAATGCCTTTACTCACTGTGCCGCTCCTTCAGCCATATGGGATGAATAACCTTTAGGCTGTAATGAGCTCCTTTGCATATCATTTAGAATTACAGCTGTTATAAATAAGGCCATGCTTTTTACATAAGTAATTAACGTCATGTTTTTTGCTTTTGTGAATAGTATGTTACGATTAACAGGCGTTAACTTAGGGTAACTTCACGTTAAACAGGCTAATTGAGCTTAGTGAATACGGTCCTAAGTGCTTACTCCCCAGAGGCAATCTTCCCTTATAGCTAGACATGAGGAAGGCAGGGAGAAATAGTGTCCCTGATGTAAACAGTGTCTTCTGCCCTATTACCATTTATTTCTAGTGTGCCAACATATTCTACAGTGTGTTATAAAGACAAGGAGCAGCAGAGCCCACAGCTCTGGACAAGGAGCAGCAGAGCCCACGGCTCTGGACAAGGAGCAGGAGAGCCCACGGCTCTGGACAAGGAGCAGCAGAGCCCACCGCTCTGGACGAGGAGCAGGAGAACCCACAGCTCTGGACCAGGAGCAGCAGAGCCCACCGCTCTGGACCAGGAGCAGGATAACCCACAGCTCAGGACCAAGAGCAGGAGAATCCACAACTCTGGATCAGGAGCAGGAGAATCCACAACTCTGGATCAGGAGCAGGAGAATCCACAACTCTGGATCAGGAGCAGGAGAGCTCATGGCTATGAACAAGGAGCAGCAAAACCGACAGCCCTGGACAGGCAGCAGCAGAGTCTACGGCTCAAGATAGTCAGTAGCAGGGCTGATAGCCTAACTCAATGGCAGGTTGGAGGCCCAAAAAGTTACTTCGTAAGATAAATGGCTAATTATCCTAAAAAGCAGAATCTAATGCAACAGAAGCAGGCCACACTCAAGGTCAGAACAAGGTAAGGTCAGAAAAAATACAAAAACTTTTTCTTACTCTCTATACACTCTAAAAGGGAACAAAATAAAGCACTTACTTGCTTCTTAAGTACACATACAATCATAGAGGAGACATGCAAACCTTGCTTAAAATTTAGTAACAAAAGAATTCTCTACAGAGAATTTTATGTTATTATAAAGATCATATTAAACATATCAATAGTAGGTGTCACCAGCACAGCCTTGTTTCTATACCCGTCGCCCCCACAGCGAAATCCTGTGACTGCAGCGAGATTCCCTTCAGGTAAAGTCAGAACAAGGGCATAGGGTTGCTGCTGAAAACAGAAATACAGGGGACATAATTTTACGACAAAGGCTAGGACCACAGGTAAGCCCACACCTGCTTGCTTCCTACTGGCAAAACGTACGTATCAAGGTATTAGAGGACTTAAGACAAATCTTCTCCTTTGCTCAGAAATAGAGAAGCCCAAAGGTGCTCTATACAACGATGTACCATAAAAAAAAGAACAGAACCTGTGAGTAGAGCACGTGCCCCCATGATTGGTAGAACAAAAATAACTCCTGTAGGGAGAACAGAAATGAGCCTTAAAGAGGCTGGTGGAACACGATTTGTTGACGTTTTTGTCCTACCACCAACCTATGCCCATTCGATTGTACTTTCAAAAGAGGGACAACGAGTGTTTTTCAGAATTTTGAAGCAAAGTTCAAAAACAGTCATAAGGCACTAAACTTATATAACCTTATATACCTCAAAATAGGTGTACATAGGAGATTGTGTTTGATCAGTGTGCTTATGGCTTTGCTTAGGGCCTGCCTTTGCACGAATGTACAGCAATCGACAGCATTAAACCTTACCGATTAAGGTTCTAAGTTACAGTATATTCTTAAATTGTTTTACAAAATATTGCTATTTTATCGGCTAAGAAGGCTTTACAGGACCTTTTAGTAAAAGTGACCAACTCAGTGGAACTGATGAATTGCTGTGAATTTCTTCCTTTAATAATGGCCCAATGTGCGCTTCTACACAATAGAGGTGATACATACTGTACTATGCAGCAGTCAGTGGAAAGAAAATAGACATTGAGCACCTGGCATGCAGTGAGTATACTGTACCTCCCACACATAGATCATCGTAGTTTGTATAACAAATCTCTATGTAAGCCAATGCACATAGCCTGGCCACAGCACAGTGACATTTGCACTATGCTTGAATTATACTTTTCCATTGAATTATTACTATTATTATTAATAAAATATAGTCACGCATTCTATAATATATTACACCCTTATAATATATTGTGGGTTGACCTTTAATGGAAGATTAGATATTTAAATATTGATACAGATTTTGGAAAAATGATTAATTCAGTAGTCCATTTGTCACAGTACAGCAATGAAGTAAAAGCTTGATAAATGTACTGCAAAGTTCCTATGCTGTGCTTGCTTCACACTGGAGGAGCAACACAGGAACATTCAAATCAAATATTTCCATCATATTAATGCAGGGGGGCGCAAACTTTTTTCCCTGCGCCCCCCTACCGGCGGTCCCTCACTCCCGCGCCCCCCTAACCTGCATTCCGGCGTCATGACGTCACGTGACTGACTGGGAGGGTGACTGACTGGCTGGATGACTGACTGGCTGGATGACTGACTGGGTGGGTGGATGACTGACTGGGTGGGTGGATGACTGACTGGGTGGGTGGATGACTGACTGACTGACTGGGTGGATGACTGACTGACTGACTGGGTGGATGACTGACTGAGTGGGTGGGTGACTGACTGATGGGTGGGTGACTGACTGACTGGGTGACTGACTGGGTGACTGACTGGATGACTGACTGGGTGACTGACTGGGTGGATGACTGGGTGGATGACTGGGTGGATGACTGGGTGGATGACTGACTCGGTGGGTGGGTCACTGGGTGGGTGACTGACTGGGTGGGTGATTGACTGGGTGGGTTGACAGACTGACTGGGTGGGTGACTGACTGGGTGGGTGACTGGGTGGGTTGACAGACTGATTGGGTGGGTGATAGACTGACTGGGTGGGATGGTCACTGACTGGGTAACAGGGTGACTGACTGGGTGGGTGACTGACTGGGTGGGTGACTGACTGGGTGGGTGACTGACTGGGTGGGTGACTGACTGGGTGGGTGACTAACTGGGTGGGTGACTGGCTGGGTGGGTGACAGACTGGCTGGATGGGTCACTGACTGGGTGAGTGACACTGACTGGGTGGGTGACACTGACTGGGTGAGTGACACTGACTGGTTGGGTGACTGACTGGGCGGGTTATTGACTGACTGGGTGGGTGGGTGGGTGACTGACTGACTGGATGGGTGACTGACTGGGAGGGTGACTGACTGGCTTGATGACTAACTGGCTGGATGACTGACTGGGTGGATGACTGACTGGGTGGATGACTGACTGGGTGGATGACTGACTGGGTGGATGACTGACTGGGTGGATGACTGACTGGGTGGATGACTGACTGGGTGGATGACTGACTGGATGGGTGGATGACTGACTGGGTGGATGACTGACTGGGTGGGTGGATGACTGACTGGGTGGGTGGGTGGATGACTGACTGGGTGGGTGGATGATTGACTGACTGGGTGGGTGGATGACTGACTGACTGACTGGGTGGATGACTGACTGACTGGGTGGATGACTGACTGACTGACTGGGTAGGTGACTGACTGACTGGGTGGGTGACTGACTGACTGACTGGGTGGGTGACTGACTGACTGGGTGGGTGACTGACTGATGGGTGGGTGACTGACTGACTGGGTGACTGACTGGGTGGCTGACTGGATGACTGACTGGGTGACTGACTGGGTGACTGACTGGGTGGATGACTGGGTGGATGACTGACTCGGTGGGTGGGTGACTGGGTGGGTGACTGACAGGGTGGGTGACTGGGTGGGCTGACAGACTGACTGGGTGGGTGATAGACTGACTGGGTGGGTGATAGACTGACTGGGTGGGAGGGTCACTGACTGGGTAACAGGGTGACTGACTGGCTGGGTGACTGACTGGGTGGGGGACTGACTGGGTGGGTGACTGACTGGGTGGGTGACTGGCTGGGTGGGTGACAAACTGGCTGGGTGGGTCACTGACTGGGTGAGTGACACTGACTGGGTGAGTGACACTGACTGGGTGGGTGACACTGACTGGGTGTGTGACAGACTGACTGGATGGGTGACTGACTGGGCGGGTTATTGACTGGCTGGGTGGGTGGGTGACTGATTGACTGGATGGGTGACTGACTGGGAGGGTGACTGACTGGGTGGGTGGGTGACTGACTGGATGGGTGGGTGACTGACTGGATGGGTGACTGACTGGGTGACTGACTGTGTGGGTGACTGACTATGTGGGTGACTGACTGGGTGGGTGACCTACTGTGTCGGTGGGTGACTGGGTGGGTGACTGACTGGGTAGCCAAGAGAGGCACCGCATGTGCCAGCACCCGCTGCTCTAGTGCATCCCTCTCTCCCTTTCACGGTGCCTAAGGCTAGTAAATGAGAAAATGTAAAATTGAAGAACCGCCACATACCTCCCCCCTGTCCAGTCTTCCAGGGGGACAGGCAGCGCAGTGCGGTGGGACAGACGGCGTGTGCGGTGGGACAGGCTGCACTGTGGAACAGGCGGCTCGGTGGTGTGGTGGGACAGAAGGCTCAGAGGTGTGTTGGGACACGCAGCTCGGTGGTGCAGTGGGACAAGCAGCGTGGTGCGATGGAGCATGCGGCGGTGCGGTGGGACAGGCAGCTCGGCATTGCGGTTGGACAGGCGGCTCGGTGGTGCAGTGGGACAGGTAGCGTGGTGCAGTGTGACAGGCGGCTCGTTTGGACAGGCGGCTCAGTGGGACAGAAGGCGGTGGGACAGGCAGCTCGGCGTGACAGGCTGCATGGTGCGGTGTGGCATATGGCGATGAGGTGGGACAGGTGGGGCTGTGGGACAGGCGGCGCGGTGGCATAGGTGGCACGGTGAGACAGGCGATTCTGTGGGACAGGCTGCATGGTGGGACAGACGACTCGGTGGTGTGGTGGGACAGGTGGTTTGGTAGGACAGGCCGCCGCGGTGCGGTGGGACAAGCGGCGCAGTGCGGCATGCGGCGTGACAGGTGGCTCAATTGTGCGGTGGGACAGGCGGCTCGGTGGGACAGGAGGCTTGGTGGTGCGGTGGGACAGACGATGGTGTGGTGGGACAGGCGGCTCGGTGGGACAGGCTGTGAGAGACCTGTGAGAGCGCGGGTGCTGTGAGGGAGAAGGCGGCTCGGTGGTGCAGTGGGACAGGCGGAGCTGTGAGACTGCGGGTGCTGTGAGGGAGAAGGCGGCTCGGTGGTGCAGTGGGACAGGCGGAGCTGTGAGACTGCGGGTGCTGGGAGGGAGAAGGCGCCTTCAGCACCTGCAGGCGTCGCACAAGAGTCACGAAGGGGGGAGGAAGGAGGAGGGCTCGGTCAATCAGGGGGTTGGGTTTTCAAACTTTAGGCGCGCGACGGCTCCAAATTGCAGGGAAATAGGCGTTAAGAAGCGCATGTTGATTAGGCGGCCATGACGGATCGCCTGCGGTCAAAATGCACTCGCCCTGGCGTGTTGCGAGTGGATTTGTCGAGCACTGTATAGATAGATAGGTAGATGAGAAGTATGATATTTTTCAGCCCCAAGTCAATTCTTACATGAATTCTACTGAATGTGTTTTTTCTTCAATTAGACTAAACATTTATTTGTGATTCACTCATTGTTTTCCTTATCTGGTTCTTAGAGAGGATTCGGCAGAGCTCCACTATCTGACCTCAGCTCCCAGCGGCTGTAGAATTGAACCCTTTGGAAACCAGAATAGAGCCGCTCGACCCATTCAATCTGTATCATAGTTTGCATCTGTGTAATTCATTTTAGTATGGTTTGAAGAATGCACAAGTCATGAACATAATACGTATTTGGGTGGCATATCTTGGAAGTATTGCATTATTTTACAAACATGCTTCATGTAAATTGTATCAATGTACTGTGTACTTGTGGGGCACGAGCAGGGGGAGAGCAGGCAGGGGGGCCAAGATGAAAAAGTTTGCGCACCCCTGGTTTTACGTGATGGACATATATATTTTTTTAACCTCTTCTACTATGTAACTATGTAACAAAACCCTACAGTTACTGTCTCCAATTTGTCTTATCTTTATTTACCGTTTTTGCAGTTATTACTCTGGAAGCACATTCTATCGTTTGTGTAAAATAAATTTAAAAAAAAAGGTATTTATCTTTCCAAATATAAACTTTTTTTTAACCAGTTGTATGTTATACCTCTTTGTTTGTGGTGCTTTATATTTCTGTAAGAATGTATAGATTCTATCTCCCATACCACAGCTGAAAACAACCTTTTTTTGTAAACCATGCAAGGGATAACTATTGATTTGTCAATGTAATGTAATAGATCAATGTGCAGTTCTCAGTGAAAATATGAATTGTGCAGATAGTTATTTTAAAAATCATATTAAGAATTATTTAACAAAAAAACAATAACAATCAGCTTTAGGAATGAAATGGAAATTAAGTGTTATAAAACTATCTAACTTCTTCAAAAGAAGAAAAATAACTGCAACTAAAAAAAAAAGAGATTAAAAAATAGCTATTCAGACCTTAAATATAATGAATTTGCTTCTTTGCAGAGTCTACATTTCGAAGCTTCTGGTTTCTATGATTCAAAAAAGAAATGTGCCAGTGGTTATGTGTAAATATATAAAATAATGAGGAAATGAGACATCCAAAAGGATATTTGTTGAGGAAATGTGTAGAAACATGCACCATTCTAAGTCTGCAAGGACAGCGCATAGAAGATCTGCCACTAATTGGCAGCAGTTGCAAAACCAGAATACTGAAGCTAAAAAAAAACACAGTGTATTGGTTGTTCTTGTTATCTAGTTATTGCATTAACCTCAAGTTACCACTGTTTCACGTTTCACATCATCCTTGTTTATTTAAACATTCCTCTATTTCTCAAAGTTCTAGATATTAACTCATAAGTAGTACATATTTTTTGGTTCAAATTTGCATGTTTTTATATTGTGAATTACTATTCACACATTGTCCTTCAAGAATACAGTATACAGAAATACATCTGGTTTTGAATTCCAGTGTCAGCTTTCCGTGTGCCTCAGGCAGCAGAATTAGGTTGAAAGCTCTTCGTTGCAGGTATTCATTGTACTTTTAAGATTCTATACACTATCCCCACGGCATAAGACTAAATATTACTAAGATTGCATTGAGAATTGATCATGTGTATGTTTATAAATGTGGCCTCTAAGGGGTTAACTTTCATAACTAGCCTCAACCCCCCCCCACCCCCCAACCACCCAGATATGAAGCAGTTAGGAGTAGGAGTGTCCTGCACTTGGGTTATTATAATGCTGTGTCCCCGCTAGCGCTTACTTACCTATATAGCTAAATGTAATTCCCCACTCATGCGCGGGCACACCCGCTCACCCGTGCTCGGCGCTTAAGTAAACAAAAAAAACATACTTTCCCGCAAGCTCAACTACTCGCAATGCCCCCCCCCCCCCCTCCCGCGCGCGTGTACATGCAGGACACCCGGCGTTCATGCTTGGAGCGCTCTCCAAGCATGAGCGTGCTCAGCGCCAGTGGGGACTCAGCCTAAGAATGAGGATCTCTTTGGGAGGAGTCAGTAACAATAAAAGTGAAATTTGACACAAAGGCCTGGATGCTGCATGCGACCACAATGTGACCCCATTCAGAGGGGACATGGTAATTAAGGGAACGGTTGTGCAGCAGACCTCTGCCGCTTATATAAAAGAAAAGCTACTTGCCAGTACAAGAATAAGTCTATATATCTTCCCCCACCCCCCTAACATCCGGTAAACTAATGTCCCTATTTGGACCTGGGACTGAGCCTTATAGGTAAATGTTACCACGCGCCATTATCCTTACTGTTGCTGTTATTCATTAAGACTATTTTTTATACAAAGTTCCATATTATTGGCACACTTTTCTGAGGCCGCACTTCCCAACTCACTCTATGGTACTGCCAGCCAGCAATCCCTCCAGCCAATTAGGCGAGGGAAGCCCATGACCAGGGGGCAAGCCCCCTCCCCCCTCACCTCGCTAGGATCTCTGGGCCGCCGTCGCGGCCCCCCCCCCCCTGGGGGGGGAGGGGGCAGGCCAAGGGAATATCAAAAGAGGCAGCCGGGAGCCGAATCTTCCATTCTGCTCCCGGTCTGCGGCGCTGGTGGAAAGGATGGGAGCAGGGGCACTAATGTCAAAAGCTGACATCAAATCGGCCTTCAGACTCTTGCCAGTCCACCTGATTGCTTCCATTTGCTTGGCTGCATGCTCGAGGGGCAGTACTACGTAGACTTATGCTTACCAATGGGATGTGCGCTTTCCTGTTTTTATTTCGAGACATTTAGCACCTTCCTAGAATGGGTGGCCCGGAAGAGGGTGCAAGCAGCGGGGGTTATGCACTACTTGGACGACTTCCTTTTTGTTGGCCCCAGGAGTTCAGACTAATGCGCTAGGTGACTGTTTGAATTTTCAGCCGTGGCGCGGGAGTTCGGCGTTCCTTTGTCCGACGAAAAAACGGTGCGTCCAACAACCACTCTTACCTTTTTGGGCATAGAAATCGACTCTGAGACGATGGAGTACAGGCTCCCTCTGGAGAAGCTAGTCGCCCTAAGCAGGCTTCTCCGCGAATTCATAGCGCTCAAGAAAACATCATTGAGGCACTTCCAGGCGCTGCTAGGCCACTTAGTATTTGTTGCGCGCGTAATGCCGGCAGGAAGGGTGTTCGCCAGGCGCCTCTCCGCAGCAACGGTCGGGGTGAGACGACCCAACCACTTCATCCGCGTCACCGCCGAAATCTGAAAGGACTTGGCGGTGTGGCTGCGTTTTTTAAAGATTATAACGGCAGAACCTTGTGGCGAGGTCCCCCATCCAACAACACAGAATTGCAGTTGTTTACAGACGCCTCAGGGTCAGTCGGTTTTGGGGCCTACTTCGATGGGGCATGGTGCGCGGAGCAGTGGCCTCTCCACTGGCGGGAGACGCCGCTCATTAAGAACTTGGCGTTCTTGGAACTATTTCCCTTGCTCGTCGCAGTGCGCCTGTGGGGTCACTTATTCGCGAAAAAGCAAGTCATTTTTTGGACAGACAACATGGGGGTAGTGGAAGCTGTGAACAATTTCGGCTCACGCTCCCCGCCGGTGCTGTCCCTTCTGCGCAGTTTCGTACTGGCATGCTTGCAATTCAACATAGCGTTCAAGGCTCGACATGTCCCGGGGGTGGCGAATAACATTGCTGATGCCTTATCCCGGTTACAGATGGCGCTGTTTCGGAGACTGGCCCCCGAGGCGGACCTAATCGTCAGTCCATGCCCTGCAGACCTGTGGGAGCTGGCGACGACCCAGTAACCTCGTTGGTACGATCATCGCTGGCTCCGGGTACGTGGCGGGCCTATTCGGCAGCGTGGCGCGATTATCAAAGTCTGGCAGGGGAATTGGGTCTCGACATATTGGGAGTTGGGACCTTGCTATCATTTGTCCTAAACTTAAGGGCAAGGGGTTTAGCGGGAGGATCCATAGGGAAAAAAGTGACAGGGGTCTCCTTCTTTTTGCAGCTAGAGGGCAAGGGGGACCCAACGAAGGCGTTTATCGTCAAAAGGGTGCTAGCGGGGTTAACGAAGGGGACGGCGACAAATGACAGCAGAAGGCCAGTGACACCAACGATATTAGAGGGTTTAATGCAGGCCACAGACAGAGTGTGCCTATCAGGGTTCGAGGCGAAGCTTTTCCGGCTGACGTTTGCATTGGCCTTCTTCGCAGCACTGCGAGCCGGGGAGCTGGTGTGCGCATCGCGCAAAGGCGAGGGAGGGATGCAGTTTGAGGACATAGTCTTAGGGGAAGGATGGGTAAAACTACATGTTAAAAGGTCAAAAACAGACCAGCGGGGAAGTGGAGCGTGGATATCTTTGCTAGGGCTACCAGGGTCAAATTTTTGCCCAGTGAGCACGCTCAGGGAATACTTGGCATGCAGGCCAGACGGTCAGGGTCCCCTGCTCCTTCACGCGGACGGGGTACCGTTATCTAGATTCCAGTACCTGCGGGTTTTCCGCATGTGCCTAAGACACCAGGGTCTCGACGAAGCACAATACGGGACGCATTCGTTCAGGATTGGGGCGGCAATGGAAGCATCACGCGCTGGGCTGTCAGTAGCTGCGATACAAAAGATAGGGCGATGGAAGTCTAACAGATACCGGTCCTATATCAGGCCCACATTATCTGGGATTTAGCGTGCTTCGACAAACCCCCTCATCCCTTTTATGCCTTCACAGACGCCGCAACCACTTGGATAATCGGCGACTCGCTTATACACTGGGCAGAGAAGCGGGCCATCATACGCCCATGCTGGGCAAACCTAGGGTTGCGAACGGAGCAGGCAAATGTGGTATGGGGGGGAGGTAGGGGGCTGCGGTGGGCTCAGTTGCTCCCGCGGCTAATGGTGATGGGTAGGGATAGGAGGGCGCCGCAGATCCTGCTCCTCCACGTTGGGGGCAACGATCTGGCCGCTCTACGCTACTTTGAGCTGGTTAATTCAATAAAACACGACCTAGCCCTCATACTCACCCGTTGGCCAGGGGTACAGATCGTATGGTCGGACATAGTGTGCAGGATAGTGTGGAGGGGTGCAAGGGCACCGGGCGCCGTCGACCGAGCGCGGGTCAAATTGAACAAGATGGTGGGAAAGTTTGTGACGCAGTGTGGGGGATGGCAGATCACCCATCCCGAGTTCGACTACAAGTCAATCGGCCTGTTCCGAGCCGACGACACACACTTATCCGAGATAGGGGCGGACTTGTTCAATAACGATTTGCAGGAGGGGCTGGAGAGGGTCCTTGCGGGGTTGGCGGCACGGTCTAATTTAAGGAGGTTTAAATAGAGCCGTGAGTGGCGGCAGTTCGGGGGTAAGTGCTTGTCCTTGCCAGATGGGCTCGGGGCGGGCGTCGCCCGGGGGTAGGAGCGAATGGGCAGGGTCAAGCGAACGTGACACCCGGGAACCCACTCACGACAATGGCCGGCCCTTTAGGGGTTGGCCGGGTGCGGGGGCAGCAGGCCAAGGCCTGGCTGACCCTCTGACCCCACTCTGGCTTGGACTAGCGCTTACTCCAGTATTATGAGTGTTAATAAACAAAGCCGCGGCCTTTTATACCTCCAAACTGAGTCTGTCATTACTTGTCTGTTATATGTGGGTACCGGTTCCATGTGGGAGGGGGTCCCTCGCAGCCTCCCTGGTCAAGCAATCCCTCCAGCCAATTAGGCGAGGGAAGCCCATGACCAGGGGGCAAGCCCCCTCCCCCCTCACCTTGCTAGGATCTCTGGGCCGCCGTCGCGCCCCCCCCCTGGGGGGGGGGGGGTGCGGGCAGGCCAAGGGGATATCAAAAGAGGCAGCCGGGAGCCGAATCTTCCATTCTGATCCCGGTCTGCGGCGAAGTTCCCACCCACCCCATTAGCTAGACAGTCGGGGGCAGATGCTTGCCCCCGGCCACTCCGTGGAGTAGTTACAATTCCCTTGGTGATAAGCTGTCTATACTGCCTGTAAGCTGTAACATGCACCATCATATTTTACAGGGCAGTGTCCAAAGACATCCCGAGAAACAAAGGACTGAAGTTCCTGCAGGAGGGTTCAGTTGGTCGTTTTGCCACTGTCGCGGCGGCAGTTCGGGGGTAAGTGCTTGTCCTTGCCAGATGGGCTCGGGGCGGGCGTCGCCCGGGGGTAGGAGCGAATGGGCGGGGTCAAGCAAACTTGACACCCGGGAACCCACTCGCGACAACGGCCGGCTCTTTAGGGGTCGCCGGGTACGGGGGCAGCAGGCCAAGGCCTGGCTGACCCTCTGACCCCACTCTGGCTTGGACTAGCGCTTACTCCAGTATTATGATTGTTAATAAAGAAAGCCGCGGCCTTTAATACCTCCAAACTGAGTCTGTCATTACTTGTCTGTTATATGTGGGTACCGGTTCCAAGTGGGAGGGGGAGGGGGTCCCTCGCAGCCTCCCTGGTCATGCCTATTGCTGCTGCCTAGCGCTCCTAGAGGCTTGTCGAAACCAATCACACAGTGCCTAGTGACCGCAACCTGCCCTCTTATCCATCCATCTGGTTACCTAAAGATCCTCCTAATAACTGTGTACAAGTACAAGTAATCATATGTGCCATAGTATGCATTGCATATCACACTAGTACTGCATTGTTAACAATGTTTTCATTAAACTAAATATTGTTCAGTTCATTGTGTTGATTTACAATACTAATTTTAAAAGAAACTTTGGAGAAATCCCTGCCTACTAGGCCATGTAACTGGAAAAACCAATAAGATTGGTTCCGAAACACATTAGTGGTGCCCATGTGAGGGGGTGGGTCAGCCATACACTGGCGACACACTTTATTCGAGCTTGGCTAGTCCCACGAATTCGGGTATACCCGGGTGTATTGAGGTTTGTGACTGTTTTCTGCCCGAGTACATTGAGTTATTTTCCAAGCAGGGATTGAAGCATTTTATTCCCGCTGGCTGCAATACTGCACAGTATATATATATAAACTGCATTACAATTCATGAATTTATGCCATCTGGTAGACACGCGAAGCATTGCAGCCTATTAAATCCTAATCATTATCATTTAACAGATCAGCCGCCCATCAGCCAGGCATGAACCCAGGCTGGGAAGGCAAATGCAACGGGGCTTGTCAGAGGTTAGGAGTGGCGCATTCCAGGTATCTGCCAGGTACATACCGGGTATTTGCTCGAATAAAGTGTGTCGGTGCAGTATATAAACCTGCTCCCTCCCCCCCCCCCTGGCATCGGCACAACATCAGTTGTACTGTAGGTTGGGAGCCAAGTAAGAAAGAGTTCCATGAAAAATAAGTATAGAAAGAAAAATGATCAAAACCAGAAGGACCCATATCTGTAATGATTGTTTAGGATTTTTATTAATTAAAACACACTGGATTGAGCCATATTGTTTGATAGAATTTATGTATATATATTTTTTGGTTTCTGGTTTGGGAATTTTTATATGAATTGCATGGCCAATTCGGTCTTAAAAGATTAGAAAAAGACTTGTTTGCTTGGATTAGTTCCTTGCAAGCCCCTAAAGATGGAGAGTGGGGCATGTTTGTTTATTTATTTACTTTTAATCACTTGACTAGGGCCCTGTATTTTCCCATGGTGCTGGATGGGTTAATACTTCATTTAAAGTTAAACCATGAGTATATTTTCTATATTTTTGTAATGTTATATAGCCTGGGTCCCTCCTGGTCCCCCTTTTGTCCCCTTACCTCCCGGCGCAGCCGCGAGTGGCAGCGGAGGCAGGGACCAGTGCCGGTGGTGTGCGGGCGAGAGGTGTGGCAGGTAGCATGGGGATCGAGCATGCGCAGAGCACCCTCAGAGCAGAGCGGATTACTGGTGCAGGTCCGCAGGGGATCTACAATCCCCAGCATGCCCAGGGGCTATTAGATATGTGCTGCTACAGTGCCAATGGGAAGGCCAGGTTCACGGAGCAGGAGATTGCTACTGATGGCGTGCTTGCAGCCACATAAGTCAGAGCTGGGATACAGAAGGGTGAGTGCGCAGGGTGTCACTGGCACACACACACATAGAAACACACTCAGTAACCGCCACATCTCCTATAGGGTGGGGGAAACAGCGCTACAGTTATTTTTAACCAAAAGGGCTTATGTTAATACCTTTGGGGTCATGTTAGTTAGTGTTATGGATATTAGAATAGGGACAGTGTTAAATCTTAGTATTACAACTTAGGGCCAGCTAAGGGTCATTCAAGGGTCATTTTTAAAGCTGCAGTTCAGGCAATATCCTGCATGTGTGTGTTTTTTTAATAAATCAGTTCTGTAGTAACTGTAGTTTCTGTTTTAAAAAAAACAACTTTGAAAGACCAATTTTCTTGTATTCTATTTTAACAAGCATGCTTGTTCCTATAACAACGATTTACATTCCCCATATTTAAAGATGTCGCCAAACTTTGCCAATCAATAGACGGAGAACGAATTGACCGGCAGCTATATAGTTCTTTAGGTAATTAGAGATTGCCCACGTGAAACTATTGAAGTAAAAAAAAAAATTAAAAAAAAAAAAAAAAGACTGAACTGCAGCTTTAAGTGGACACTTTGGCTACTAAGGAGTAATACTGAAAATGTTGATTTACTATTTTTTTATGGGTTTATGTCCATTTATTGTCTGAGGATTTTGTTTAATGTAACCCCCTTTGGGATGCCGCAGGGACCTGCAAGGAATTTCTTTGCAATCCACTGATAGTATCTCTGGGAACAAAGGGCTTAAATCACTTTGCTATCAGAGGTACTGTAATGATTATAATGTTTGATAATGATCTTAACTCTGTTCCCAGGACATACTTCAAAACAAGAGGTAACTCTCAATGTATTACTTCCTGGTAAAACATTTTTATAAATAAATAAAAAAATATATGGTAGCAAACTTTACTAATTGTTGATGATAATGGTGTAAAGGCAATACAGTAATGTCAATCACGGATCTCCTCCAATATCACACAAAAAAACTGAATGCAAATGTGTTCCGTATCGCATAATAATCGTGCATATAACATATTTAGTGAATCGGACACAAAGATATATTGCGTTCATGTATTTTCATAATGCAAGTTATTAACGCAGATTCAATTACCTGAATCCTGGACTTCGTTTGCTCAGAAATTCAGAGCATGAAAATGATAACTTCTTTAGACAGTCACAAATGTCCAGTGATTACCTGGCATAAATACATATTTCATAAAGGTACATTTCTGTGTGTATGAGGGATGTTAAAAGAATGCCTGACTTACCCACTGGCTCTCTGTTGTTTTACCGAACAAAGATTATTGCAACATTCATCATTATAATTCTTTTAAACATTTCAGAAATGGTATCTTGCACTGACAACTATGGGAGTATATCACCTAGTGTCTGTGCAATGTTTTCATTTATATATCCTTCGCAAAGAACTAAATATGGTCTCTATTCTCTGGACTGGACAAATGGGGATCAAATAAACCCTATAAAAGAAGGAAAAAGAAACAACTTAGGTAAAAGTTAAATAAAGAAAAAAAAAATTGCACTTCATGCAACAAAAAGCTAAGGGATAATATGTCTAGTAAGTGGATCCGACAGCACCACAACCCGATTAATGTAGTCCTATAAACAATTAGTGGGTGTCACGGAAACTAAAGGGGACCCCCTACTCCAGAATCACCAACAGAAATCTTGGGGCTCAGGACAAATGAAAGGAACAGGGCCCCTCTCCATTAACTCCTCCCACCGGCGCACTGGCGGTCCCTGAGGGGGGGGAGGGGAGAAAAAGATATGGGTTGGGGGGATTGGGTCGGGGAGGGATGGAGATAAGGGGGGGAGCGACAGAGAGAGAGGGGGAGAGAGAGAAGGGGGAGAGAGAAGAGAGAGAAGAGGTGGAGAGAGGGGAGAAGAAAGGGGGAGAGGGAGGGGATAGAGAGAGATTGAGGGAGAGACAGGACAGTGACAGACAAACAGAGGGAAGAGTGGAAGGGGGAGGAAGGGAGAAAGGAGCATACGTGTTGCACAGGAGGATTGGGGGCCTGTTAGAAGCCTCTGGAAGGGGCCTGATGAGCTGCTTACTGGAGGCTGCCTACAGAGGTGCCTGTCAGGGGAGCCTTCTTTCCACTTGCCTGCAGCATGCTGCCTCAGACAAGCACCTCCACTGTCAGCCTCCAGCAGGCCCCCTCTGCAACACCTTCTGTAGACCCCCTCTGCAAGGTTTGCCAGCAGGGGCTCCTCTGCCCCTTTACTCACCAGGCCCAGGACAGACAAATAATCTGTGTGCATAGAGATGTTCCCAGGGACTCCATTGAGAAAAATAGCACAATCCATGAAATAGCATAGCAAAAAAAGATGTTTTACTTTAAAAAGGTTTACAAAGATACGTGTATACATAATGGGGAAAAAAAGATAGTGAATAAGTTATCTTTTAGGTTTAAATCATGAATACAATAAGAACTTAGTTTAAAGAGATTTTGCCCAAAATGATTAACAAGGGGTCCCCCCTTTTTTTGCTATTCTATTTCATGGATTGTGCTATTTTTCTCAATGAAGTGCTGGGAACATCTATATACATGTAGCCATGCCATCTATGGCTACTAATCTGCTTTTCCTCTTGGCAGTAAATCCTGGTACAAGCAGTCCTTGCCAGTAGTTGATATAGGGGTTTCCCCCTCCTTGGTGCTGCACTTGTGTGACAGCGGGAAGCGGTGACATCAGGCCTTGGCATGACCAATCATGAGACTAACCTGGTGCCCTCCTCCTGGCTGTACTTAAGGGCAGTACCGCCCCAAATTCGGGAGTTCGACTACCTACTTGAGAGGGGCAGGTCACGCAGCCAAGAGCCTGATTATTGGGCCTACTCTGGTCCTCTTCCCTCCGGGGGAGAGTGAGTGTGTACCATACCTCTGCCCCTGATAGACGGACAGGGAAGAGCTGGGACTGGCTGTGGGTGTCCTTGGCCTGTAGTGAAGGACCAGGGACCATCCTACAATGAGTAGCTGACAGTTGCTGTACTGGGCAGAACCCTGCCGTGTACTGTACTACACAGAGAGAGACCAAGGTTCCAGCACAGCAGCAGAGCGTGAGAGACCACCTCTTTACTCCCAGCAAGAACCGGTGGAGACTTCCGGAGAAAAGGCCTTGGATGGCCATGACCTCTACGCAGAGGACGACGGTGACATGATTCCTCCAAGACCGGATGTCGATGCACTTCTGGTGCGGGGCCTGGACTTGCCCCAGGAGCCCGCGAGATATTCTGGAGAGGATGTCACTGCTACGGCGACTGCCGGGTGGATTAGAAGAAGCCAATTCCTAATCCGGTGAGTATTGCCTTGTCAGGCACTGGCCTGGGACACTTTGTTCACTCTATGCGGACACACATGGATGGACTTAGGGCCAAAATGTGTGCTCCTGTGCTTTTGCCTATGCCCGATTTTCCCAAGATCATTCGTATACTTGACTCGGCAAAAGAATACCAGAGGGTGGGTCAAGTTCAGGACTCTGTGACTCCTGATAATGTTGTTAATATTGTACCTACTGCCCTGGTAAAACCCTATGTGGTCCCGGTTTCTGCGAGGGTGGCCAGGAATCGCCAAACGTCATTACTCTATTTTCACCAACCATGGGAAGGGGAAATTGAGTTTGAAATGGGTTCCGATAATGAGGAGGTGGAATTTAGCTCCGACGAGGATGAATACTCAAGGGCATTCTCTAACACAGCCTTTAAGGATATCATGTGTAGAGTAATTAACTTTGTTATCTCTGTGTCTTTTGCGCCTTATGTTTCACCGCCCTGGGATCATGAGATCATGGTGGAGTAGCAGTCCTATGAGGGATTAGGGGAATCACCTACTCATAATAACCATATTCCTGGGTGGGATACTGATAGTTCTGAGTAAAATTTGGGGTCCAATAGTTCTAGAGAGAATTGGGCTTCTGAGGTCCGAGACGAGAATTGGTATAGTGTAGAAGAAGGGGATGACAGCTCCGGGAAATGCTTTAAAGAATTGTCCCAGCATGACACTCCCAGACCCCTAGCATCCATGCCTAAAGTATTGCCTGGTTGTGGGTGTTCAGTATGCTACCAAGAATATCGTTATACTCTCGCTTTAAACCAAGTGGATCATGCCGTGCGCAGACTACCCTAAGAGGGTATTTTCAGTTACAGTATCTGACAGTACTGGAGCCTTAGTCAGGAAGCCGGATCCTGAGCACTATTATTGATAAGGTTCTCCATGTTGGGAGGAACCCTTGTTCTGTAAGGTAGCCATTTTATGGTTGTAGTCAAATAAAGCTGCTAAATGGTTCTAGTAAGCTGTAATGTACTATGGCCACAATAAATGTTATCATGTATATTAAATGTAATAATACTTATGTGAAATGTTCTCTTTTTACTGTATATTCAGGTTACCTTTAAGGATGGTACCCGAAAATTTGGACCCAAGCGAGGATGTTGGGATTCCACCACAGGGAGCATGTAGCCATGCCATCTATGGCTACTAATCGGCTTTTCCACCTGGCACTAAGTCCTGGTACAAGCAGGCCTTGCCAGTAATTGATATGGGGGTTTCCCCCTCTTTGGTGCTGCACTTGAGTGACAGCAGGAGGCAGTGACATCAGGCCTGAGCATGACCAATCATGAGACGGACCTGGTGCCCTCCACCTGGCTGTACTTAAGGGCAGTGCCACCACAAATTTGGGAGTGCCTCTACCTACTTGAGAGGGGCAGGTCACACAGCCAAGAACCTGATTATTAGGCCTACTCTGGTCCTCTTCCCTCCGGGGGAGAGTGAGTGTGTACCATACCTCTGCCCCTGATAGAGGGGCAGGGAAGAGCTGGGACTGCTGCGGGTGCCCTTGGCCTGTAATGAAGGTCCAAGGACCATCATTCAGTGAGTAGCTGACAGTTGCTGTATTGGGCAGAACCCTGCCGTGTACTGTGCTGCACAGAGAGAGACAATAAACCGTTCCTGTTATTATACCTCCGGCCTGGTGTGTGACCTTACTGGGGGGAGAGGTAATCGGTTCTACCGTGGGAGATCATCTTCAGTTCCCTGGAGCCTACAGCAGATGGAGGCGCTGCACTGCTAAAGATGTGGGTAATGTACCCCAGAAACCTGATCCTGTGTCCCCACTACCATCGGCGGACGACTCAGCCCTCCTGTTTACCAGAAGGTATCATGCACCACATACGTAGTAAAGCCAAATCTCCCACTGGGTGGGGGAAACAATGTTACATACATATAAAAAAAACTAATGGATAATCCACCTACTCATCCTAAAAGGTAATTACAAAAAATAGAAAAAGAGGGGTCTCATCTGTACATAATGAAGTACTGATGTAACTGGGGTAGAAGCCCTTTTGTTGTTTTGCTAGGCTCCCTAGACATGTAGGAGATATAGAAATACAGGCTCCCCACTGGGAACAGGGAAGTTTTCACTAAAGAAATAGGGTCCCACTATAAGGCCCTAAGATCTGTTCCATCCACAATAGGGGAATACAGGAACTTCAGACTAGGGTCCTAGTTAAGGCCTGGAGTATCAGCAGGGAATTACAGGAGGGAAAGAATCTATCCAGGTCTGTCCCAAGTGATGGGGTGAATGCTTAGGTGACATGGCACCCTTCCCATGGATCTCAGTGGTGAGGTACCACCATCATCTATTGTTGTTTTGCACTGCAAGGTGGATAACAAAGTAAAGAATTGTGCCTCTGTGGGAATGCTGCCGGAGAATTCCAAAGAAGATGTATCGGACTATTCCTGTTAATAACAACGTTTAAGAAAAGTTACTGGCGCCCTCCATTCATTTGCTTACCACACCACGGATACCAATACCCTGAGAGACAAGGTAATAAAAGCCGCTAAGCATCATTTGCACTTTAATACAACACCTGCCAAACATTAGGACACTTTGTGTGTCCCCTCTTCTGTTGGTCGGGGGAAGAGGTGTAACAGTAATAGTAACAATATTAATTTCTCAAGAAATTAACCCACTTGGAAGCCAAAGTATCCAATTAGACATGGCAAACCCATAGCTAGCTGGACACTTGGGCTAATAAAAGCTTAATGTTTACACATATAGATGATTTTTGTGTTGCATTTGCTGGGTGTTTATATTGTATGCTAAAACCTTTGATGCCTTAAGGCATTCCTCTGCAATTAATTGTTTAAATAATTTTCTACTATAGGGTTTTGGTAGAAATCCTATTACATAATACTATGGTAAAAAAGTGTGATCTATATTATAGCTTCACACAGATTACACGAGTTAACACTTATTTTTATCGCTGCGGTTATTTAACACCATTTTTAAGTGTGTAAATGAGAATGAACGTCACAACCCATTTATGATTAAATAGTTGGATGTAGATACAGTACAGTGGTAATTGTAACAATTAATCGCTGTGATGCCATTATTTTTTTTAATGCTACATTTTAACACCACAATAATGACCTTCAGTAAATCTATGCTTTAGTATTTTGTCCTCTTCAATATTTCAGGTTTACAGCATATTGTCAATCACAAGAAAGAATAGGAGCATGCCTTTATATCAAGCAGCAATCTTACGCCCCACACTCAATGCCATTTCCAGGTTCCACTGGATACAGTTGCATACAGATTACTTGTCCAAACTAATTCAATGGATGCAATAAATAGATAGATGAATAGCGGCATTGACCATCTACAGAGCAGAATGATATGAATAAATCAGTGTATGAATGCACAATACTCATATGCACAAATGGACCTTGATAACCTCATCAATCAAAAGGATATAAGGATGGCAGAAATTCTTCATGGAGCAATTGCATATGGAGATGTTGAAAACAGCCATATTTACATTTATTTTTATATTTAGTGTAATTAATTACAGATCAAGATTTGTTTTTGTCTGAAGACATAATTTCCTCCCCTCTGCTTTTAATATCGTCATCTTCCTTTCAATCTCATTGTAATAGCCTCCTTCAGCATGTTCTCGTCTAGAGAGGTGGTCCTAATGGCATAATGGTTTTAATCTTAAAGCAGCAGATTTAATTACTATTGTGATTTCTGACCTGTAATTTCTTTGCAGGGAACAATGAACAAGAAGATCTAGTTTTTCTGAAGGCCATGATAACAACAGTGGGAGATTCCTGTCCGGAATAAAAGAAAAAAGGAATTACAAAAAAAGAGTACTACTTTCTTGCTTAGTAGGTTTCGCAATAAACACAGGAATTGGCAATTCATTAATTGGTCATTTAATTGTCATTCATTTTAGAAGATCCATATTTGTTGGTTCCAAGTAACTCCAGAAGTACAGTATGTCAGGGACATTTTTATACAACATAATATTACATTTACAGTACATGAGTCATTTTCTCTCTTGGGACCTTATTCCATATGCAGTAACGATGCTTCTTCCCCGCAGGGAAGTCGCAGAATTCCAGTCATATTATTCAACCAACCATTATATAAATGATGGTGGGTAAAAAAGTGACACATATCCTCCACTGTACAGTGTTTATTATTCATATTACTGAAACTCAGGACTTTGCCTGCTTTGGAGAAGAAACTTCACTGCATATTGAATTAAGACCTTAGTCAAGTTTACAGTACACAACATTTAGGGTTGCTTAATTTTTTTCAAATCATACTGCTACTCACATCTAAATCATCGAATTTGAAGTCTCAGTCTCCCTTTATAATTAAATAGCAAAACAATTAATAGGCACCAAGGTTCTGCCAAACTGCTTTGGTTCAAATATAGTATCATTGATTTATCAAAGGGCATTTACTAGGAACTGAGGAATCAAATCAAGGCAGAATAATGCATTAAAAACATTCAAAGACTAGCGTTACAATCACTCATTCTAATTTTGAAAATACTGTTCCATTATAGACATAATAATTTATGTTACAACATATTTTATTATTTTATATACTAAATTTATAAACAAACAACTTAAGCTTCTATTAGTTTATTAATTACTGTTATTTAGTAGGGTGAGTTAAAGTAACAGGTAAAGGTAAAATATTGTGCAGTATCTGACCATTGTGGACAGGTAAAGATCGGTTTTAAGAGTAGATGAGATACACACATGATATTACCAAATGAGTTATATATAAAGATTATGGCATGTTTTCTTGAGGCACACAAATACGTAATACTGCTTAATTAAAAATGTTATATATATTTTTTAATGCATGCTTTTTGTGTACAAGCTATTTTTTAAATATATTTTTTCACTACTGACAGCCCACTCCATATAAAAAAATAAAATAAGCAAAACTGTATGTAACAAAAGCATAGAGCCTGACGGCAGTAACTGTAAGGTCTATCTAATCATTCCCGTGCTGCTGTATGTCTTGAAAGCTTAATTCATTTGGCTGCGATAGTGCTGATCGCAGAGGGATCAAAAGAAACTGCTTTTCAGGACAATGTGGGTTATTCATTACATGGAGTGTCGATCAGTGCACTATCTATGGGAGCATCCGTGCAATAGTGCCCCAATTAAACCTTGCACTTTATTAGTACCCTTGATATATTTCAATCCTTCGAATACTTTTCCTTCCTGTCTTCCAGGATGTACCTGGTGACATAATATTGTATTTGGCTATATGTTTATGATGGAAACCATGCACAGTTTTACTTCCAATTCTCTGTTTACCATTTTGTCTTTTGGGAGATCCTGAATACAGCTTATTCTGTATCCCCCAATCAGGCAGTTTTCTGTCAAAATTCCCCATTGACTTCAATGGGGAATTTCAGGCTGTTTTCAGTCCATCAACCGTATGGGCGTATACAGAATAAGCCATTTAAAGCGCTACATTCCCCCCCCACCCTCCTTTTTCCCTTCTAATTTTTATATGTAATGCAAGTGACAATATATAATTCTACATTCTTACCAAATCTGGCAATCGTTAGGGCTCCTGTTATTATTCTGTCAAAATCCTTGACTAACTTAATGGCCACCTTCTAACTTTGTGCCGCAGTCAGTGAAATGTTGCAGCTGATATGTAACATTATATTACTAAGAGTAACATATTATTGTTACAGCTTTCAGAGTACTTAGACAGTGTGCTGTTTGAAACACAGCAACAGATCTGTTTGTGATACTTTATTGCCAAATGGCAGAGCTCAAAAAGGTGTGTGAGAGCCTGTTTAAAAAGAGGAAGCGGATATGACTTTGTAAATGGTTGCTACAGCAACCACAGGATGATCAGTACATTTAACAAATCATTAAAAATGGCAGGATTTAAACAAAATGCACAGTATGATCTAATACTACAGAACTGATTTATTAATTTTTTTAATAGGATTTTTCATGTTTTGCTGCTTTAATGCTTTATTCTATATAGGAGGGAAAAGTTCCTCAATGGAAAAACGGAGCACAGCAACGGAAGGAGGGGGCTAGACACTGGTGAGTAAATAAAAATCCTTTAATCCATGGTAGACATCATGGTATGGGATAGATAAAAAAACTCTTACGCGTTTCGGGCCGTTGCCCTTTATCAAAGAGAATAAAGGGCGACGGCCCGAAACGTGTAAGAGGCTGGCTGGAAACTGTAGTCTCAGACCCTCTCTCCTCCCCTACCCCTGGCTGTTTATTTTACTTCTAGTTTCACTTTAATTTAAGCCTGATTTCCTTTTATCATTTGCAATTTTTGGGAGCTGTGTCTTACTTTAAGACCTTCAATATTGTGGTGTGGTTTCTTGTAAGAGAGAGAGTTAATAAGGGGAGAAAAGAAAAGATTACAGCAGGTTTTTAAAAAGCTGTTTTTCTTCCACTCCCTGTGCAGAGATAGTTAATTGGTTCTTAAAGGGACAGTTTCCTCTCTGCATCTCTCTCCCTAAGCACTATTTCCTCCCCTTACTTAGAGGCTTATTTTATCATGCCTGGGGGGAATAGGACTAGTGCAGTAACGGGGGCCACACCTGGACATCGGACTCCAAAAACTGGGGCCCCTAGAATCAATAACCACAGCCCTAGGACTGGTACATCCAGTGCCTTGGCCACACCTCCCCCGGCTCCTGTTGTCAGTTTAACCCCTGCAGTCCCAGTTCCAACATGGGCGCAGGTGGCAGCTGCAGGCGTTGACCCCAACAACAACAACACTGGGGCCACGCCCAGTGTGAGCAGGAAGCTTGGGGTGAGGTGCCCAATGTCACCTGGCCTCAACATGGAGATCTATGTGAGGGCTGTGGCAGACGTTGTGGGTCCCTCTGCTGTGGTGGCGGCCAGCAAGATGTATGGGAGGGGCATTTTCTTCCTCCGTACGCTGGCTGCCACCCACACCCAGGTGCAGAAAGGCATCAGTGTAGGGGGGACCTACATCCCCATAGAACCCATGGAGGGGTTAGGCACAAAAATCATCCTGTCCAATGTGCCCCCCTTCATCCCAGACAGCCTCATGCGCCCACGCCTGCAAGCCCTGGGAGATATTAAATCTCCCATAACAAAAATTCCGCTGGGCTGCAGGGATAGAGCGCTGAGGCACGTGCTCACATTTAGGCGGCAGGTACAAGTGCTGCTGCCGGGGAGCACAGAATCTGTGGAGGGTTATTTTGGGGTGCCCTACGAGGGCATAACATACACCGTGTACTATGGCACGGAGGGGGTAAGGTGCTATTTTTGCAAGGAGCTGGGGCACACTCGTAGGAGTTGCCCCAAAGGGAATAGAAATCCCACTTCAGCTCCTGCACCCGCCCCTCCCTCTGCCAAGACACCCGGTGCCGCTGTGCCCACCACAGCGGGGCCCTCGGGGGCCCATGTGCCTTCTGGAACCACAAGAGATGTCGCTGTCCCATCCCGAACAGTGATGTCTGTACCTCTCCCCAAAGAACAGAGGGAGAAGGAAAAACCCTCGAGGGCCCAGGTGCCCTCTGGGACCGCAGGAGATGTCGCTGTCCCATCTCGAACAGTGACGTCTGCGCCCACCACAGCGGGGCCCTCGGGGGCCCAGCCCCCCCCTGGGACCGCAGCAGATGTCGCTGTCCCATCTCGAACAGTGACATCTGCGCCCACCACAGAGGGGTCCTCTGGGGCCCAGGTCCCCCCTGGGACCGCAGGAGATGTCGCTGCCCCTTCTCGAGCAGTGACATCTGCACCTCTCCCTGGGGAGCGGAGGGAGGGAGTCGCCCTGGAGCGGCCACCCTCTGTTGTTGCTGTCCCCCCCCGGGAGGAGACACCCTGTGCCGCTGCGCCCACCGGGGCGGGGCCCTCAGGGGCCCAGGTCCCCCCTGGGACCGCAGGAGATGTCGCTGCCCCGTCTCGAGCAGTGACATCTGCACTTTTCACCAGGGAGCGGAGAGAGGGTGAGGGGGTCGCCCTGGAGCGGCCTCCCTCTGTTGTCACTGTCCTCCCCCGGGAGGAGACACCCTGTACCGCTGCGCCCACCGCGGCAGAGCCTTCAGGGGCCCAGGTCCCCCCTGGGACCGCAGCTGATGTCGTTGCCCCATCTCGGGCGGTAACGTCTGCACTTCTCCCCAGGAAAAAGAGGGAGAAGAAAAGAGTCACCCTGAAGAAGTCACCCTCTGTTGTCGCTGTCTCCCCCCAGGAGCACCCTACCCCCAATGTAAGCATTGTACAGGGTGCGGGGAAGCGGTAGGAAGCTCCCGCTGAGGAGGTAGCGGTACCTTTTTTTGGGGAATCAATCCCCAGGAAGAGGAAAGAAAAAACTAAGAACAAGAGGGTGATTGAGGAGGGCGAGGATGGTGAACTGTATTACGTTCACCCTCAGAAGTCTCCTAAGCGGAATGCAACATCAATTCCGCACAGGGTGGCCCTGTCCGGCCCACAGGTTAGGATTAGCCAGTGTAAGCCGGACCCCATAAATATGCAGTCCCCCCCCTCGAAGATCTGGAGGGAATGCAGGAGGAGGTACCCGGCATCCCTGGGGTGGAAGATCAAAGTGCTCAACAACATGAGGCTTTGCTCCTAGAAATGGACGTTGGGAAGCCTTCCAACACCCCTCCCAGTTGGAGAACATCCCCCGGGGACTTGTGTTTCGGTGAATCTGCCGCGCCGGACGCAGTTGTCTTCGGGGACTCGAAGGTCGGCCAGGATCCCCCTCTGGCTGTGCCGCCTTCGGGTGGCACACCTGAGGCTGAGCCCCAGTTTGTGTCACCGGAAGAAGGGGATGGGTAGGGCTGACCCCCGTGGTTGGGAGTTTGGAGGATGGAGCGGGGGAGGCGGGTGTGGGTGAGGGTGTTTTAGCGAGCACTTCATTTTGCATCTGGGAGATGCCAGATGTGAGCTCTCCTGGTGAGGAGTTTTGGTTGGGCACTTTGTTGGAGGCGACTGCTGGGCTGGACCCTCCCTATGAGGTACTTGCTGAAAAGTGCCCTCCCGCGATTAATGCGAACGCCCGTGGCATCCCGTTTGTTCGCATGGTGGTAGAGGAGACCAGGAGGGCACTGTGTGCCTCGTTGGCCCCCGAGGACACTAGAGAGACCGCTACCTCCTCCATGCCACCACCAGCTACCCCTGAACATAGCACCCCGGGGTTGGATGTGGAGGATATAGTGGACCCCCTCGTGGAATCACAGAGGAGGGGACCCACTTTAAGGCTGAGAAAGGCCCCCGCAGGGAAGGGCGGGGATCCCCAGTTTTTCAGTCAAGAGGAGCTCGGGGAGTTGGGGCTCAGTGAGGAGTCCTCTGGCGCCGCGGAGGCGGTGGACTCTTTGACCCCCATTATCCCTGCCCAGGAGCTAGATGGTTTCCTGGAGGATACCCTCTGCATACACGGAACCACGAAGGTGCAGTTGGCCCTTGGAAGGTGGAAGGATGCCTCGGTCATTCTCCACTCTCTCTTAGTATACATTAGGGCTAACCACAAGGCCAAAATCTCTGGGCCTATCCATCTTCGTGTCCTGAAATTTCATAAATTGATGCGAGACCACATAAAAGCTTCTCGGGGTGTAGCTCCCTGAGCGCCTGTGGAAAGCAAAACTCCTGATTACCAATGGCTTTGAGCATCGGTACACTTAACGTGAATGGCTGTAAGGACGGGTTTCGCAGGTTCCAGGTACTCTCCTTTTTACAGACGGGAAAGTATTCTGTGAGTTTCCTGCAGGAAACCCATACCACTCCAGAGGCTGAAGCCAGCTGGCATCTGGAGTGGCGAGGCAAGGTCTTCTTTAGCCACCTCACTTCGTCATCTAGTGGGGTGGTGACCCTGTTCTCTGAGTCATTTCAATCAGAGCTCCTGCTTGCCAAAACTGTTGTTCCAGGTCGCCTGTTACGTCTCAGGGTCCGGCACGAGGACTACACGTTTAATTTCTTGAACGTGTATGCTCCTGCCACCGGACCCCTGAGAAGGCAGTTCTTCATCAGAATGTCTGAATACCTGGAGACAGTCGACGCGGACGAACACGTGGTGCTCGGAGGTGATTTCAACTGCACCCTCGAGGCTCTGAAAGACCGGAATGGCCCGGAGCCACACCCGTGTTCTGCGTCGGCCTTGCGGGAGGTCATCACCCGCTACTCCTTGGTAGACGTCTGGTGAGAACAACATCCCGAGGCATCCACTGAGTTCACCCATGTTAGGGTGTTTAGGGGTGAACGGATGTCCTGGTCCCGGATCGACAGGCTGTATATATCCAGCCACAGCCTGTCACGAGCCCAGTCCAGTGCCATTAGGCTGGCGCCGTTTTCGGACCACAATTGTGCGTCCGTGACGGTAATGCTGCAACCTGCAGCACCCTCGGCCGCATATTGGCACTTCAACAATACATTGTTGGAGGACAAGGGGTTTGCGACGTCGGTCCGAGACTTTTGGATGGCCTGGAGAGGCTGCAGATCAGACTTTGTCACGTTAGAGCAGTGGTGGGACGTGGGCAAGGTTCATCTGCGCCTCATTTGTCAGGAGCACACCAGAGGTGCCAGCAAGCGGCGCGATGCTGAGATCGGGGCCCTCAGGGAGGAGGTGCTCGATCTCGAGAAGCGGCTGTCTGTGGCGGGAGACCGGGACCTGCAGAGTGCATACGTGGAGGGGAAGTGCGCTCTCCGGGACTTGGAAGATCATAGAGCTCGGGGGGCGTATGTGCGATCCCGCATCCACTTCCTTCGGGAGATGGATCGCGGGTCGCGCCTCTTCTACGCGCTGGAGAAAAAGAGGGGAAACCGTAGACATATCACCTGCTTGTTGGCAGAGGACGGTACCCCTCTGACTGACCCGGAGAGCATCCGGGACAGAACCCGGAGATTCTATGTAAATCTTTTCTCTCCGGAGTCCATCCAGCCAGATAAATGCAGGGTCTTATGGGAGGGGCTTCCCACGGTCGGTGAGGATGGAAGGGAGCGGCTTGAGTTACCATTGACTGTGGCCGAGCTCTCTGAAGCCCTCAATCTCATGTCCCACGGAAAAACGCCGGGGCTAGACGGGCTGACTGTGGAGTTCTTCCGTTTTTTCTGGGAGATGCTGGGACCTGATTTCACCGAGGTCCTAGCCGAAGCCCTGGAGACCGGTGAGATGCCCCTTTCGTGTCGGCAGGCAATACTGTCTCTGCTGCCGAAGAAGGGAGATCTCCGCCAGATCTCTAACTGGCGACCGGTCTCACTGCTCAACACGGACTATAAGATCGTAGCCAAAGCGCTTTCGCTGAGGCTCAAGTCCGTGCTGGCAGAGGTGATTCACCCTGACCAGTCCTATACTGTCCCGGGCAGGAGTGTTCATGACAACATCTTTCTGGTCCGGGACCTGATGCACTACGCACAGAGGACTGGTCTATCACTCGCCTTCCTGTCCCTAGATCAAGAGAAGGCGTTTGACATAGTGGATCACCGTTACCTTATGCAGACCCTGCAGGCGTTTGGCTGCGGCCCACAATTTGTGGGCTTTCTCCAGATGTTGTACGCCTCTGCAGAGTGTCTGGTGAAGATCAACTGGTCCCTGACGGCACCTTTTGTGTTTGGTCGGGGAGTACGTCAAGGGTGCCCCCTGTCTGGACAACTGTACACGCTGGCCATTGAGCCCTTCCTCTGCCTACTAAGGAGGAGGCTCACTGGGCTGGTGCTGCGGGAGCCCGACATGTGGGTAGTCCTGTCGGCTTATGCCGATGATGTGCTCCTTGTGGCCCAGGACCTAGATGATCTAGAGCGGGCACAAGCGTGCCAAGAGGTCTACACCGCGGCCTCTTCTGCTCGGATCAACTGGTCCAAGTGCTCCGGCATTATGGTGGGTCCTTTACAGGTGGACTCCTTGCCCCCGCGTTTCGGAATGTCTCGTGGGAGAGTGATACTCTCAAGTATCTGGGAGTCTACCTGTCTGCTGAGGAGAACCCGGCCCCGGAAAACTTCAGTGATCTTGAAGAACGGGTCATTGCTCGTCTGGGGTGTATCTGTCGAGAATGCTTTCCCTCAGGGGAAGAACCCTGGTGATTAATCAGCTGGTGTCCAGTCAGTTATGGCACCGGCTGATAGCCATGGGTCCAACCCCCGAATTTATCAACAAGATCCAGAGGAGGTTGATGGATTTTCTCTGGATGAGGAAGCATTGGGTCTCTGCGGGAGTTGCGTGCCTTCCTTTGGAGGAGGGTGGACAGGGAGTGGTGTGTGTCCCTTTTGTGGCGAGCGGGAGTCCGTATATCACATTTATTCGAGTTGCGCCAGACTGCAGCCCCTCTTCTCCTTCTTGAGGAGCATTCTCCTGCCGTTCTGGCTACACTCCTCCCCTCATCTTTTTATTTTTGGGTGCCCAGTGTCCCGGATCGATATGCCTAGGAATCTCCTGATCAACCTGCTCCTGGCATTGGCTAAGGTAGCCATTTGTAGAACCAGGAAGCAGTGTTTGGAGGGGAGGGTCCCAACGAACATCGTGGTCATGTTCCGGGTGCTGGATCACTCCCGTATTCGGGCAGAGTATTCGTACGCCGAGTCCACTGGGACGGTTTCAGAGTTTGCCTCCCAGTGGGCGTTAGGCGGGGTGCTCTGCTCGGTATCCCCCTTCATGGGTTCTTTTGAATTAACCCTTCTGCTATAAGTGCACTTTTTACAGTGCACTTGTTGGTTTCATTTATATATTTGTTTGACTGGTTTTTCTTTGTTCTATTTGGCAACAAGTAGAATTGCTGTTCAACTGAATTGGCCGGCTTCGCCGGCCAATCAGTTTCAAACCAGATCAAAATAGACCCACTTCTCTCTCTACTCCTCCCCTCTCTGTCATTGGTGCACCTTCCTTTATAATCCCTGTCTTTCCACCCTTCCTCGCTCTGCATAGTTCCTGTTTCCCTGTGTGTACCTGACCTATGCTGTGCTTCCTCTGTGCTCCTGTGATTACCTGCTCCTGTTTTACTTTGGATTTCCCTGGCTTTGACCCCTGCTTACCCTGGACTACTCTGCTCTCTGGTATCCCTTTGAACCTTGCTACACATACGACTCCGTTGACCTCTGGCTTCCTAGGACCTGGCTTGCCTTCTGACGACTCTACCCTCTGGATCCCTGAATATTGGCAAACGGACACGACTATTCTCATGGACATCCCCCAAGTGTTGCAAGTATACACTAACAACTCTTCCAACAGGCCCCGCAATGCTTTACCACTCCCAAGACTAAATTTGTAAAGCTTCCAGTGACTGAGCTCCTGATTAGAACCAACGCTAACACCACCCTAACACCTGTCACTAGTTTTAAATACCTGGGCTTATGGTTTGACTACCACTTAACATTCGGGGTGCACATTGATACCCTGACAACCAAGACCTATGCCAAACTAGGGGTACTTTACAGGAACAAATCCTCCCTAAGTCTCCTGGTCAGAAAGCGTATCGCACAGCAGATGCTAATGCCAATTATTGACTATGGAGACATAGTATATGGCTCGGCTCCTCAAACCCACCTTAGCAAATTTGACACCCTCTACAATTCAATTTGTCGTTTTTTTCTCCAATGCAACTACAACACAAGCACTGCGAAATGCTCAAAGAACTAGATTGGTCAACACTAGAGTCTAGGCGCAAAGTTCACCTTTCCTGTATTGCCTTCAAATACTTTCTGGGCAAGCTACCCATCTATCTGAACAAGCTCCTCACCCCTACCACATGCAGCACTTATGTGAAATCTGACTCCAAAAGACTGTTCATGGTCCCAAGGCTCAACAAAGTATTCGGACGTTCCTCCTTCTCCTTCCGTGCACCCCAAAACTGGAACAACCTACCAGAGACTCTCACATCCACCACCAGTTTAGGTTCTTTCAAATCTAAGGCTGTCTCACATTTTAACCTGGTCTGTAACTGTTTCATACGCTCATAATATATATTTTCTTTAACTGTGCACGCAATGTCTTGTATATAATGCATACCCTGTTCATTTATGTAACTGTACTTGTAACCATGTATTATTTGTTTTACTCTGTGCCCAGGACATACTTGAAAACGAGAGGTAACTCTCAATGTATTACTTCCTGGTAAAATATTTTATAAATAAATAATAAATAAATAAATAAACACTCCGGGCTTGCTCCCACTGCTGTGGGTGTGTGGTATCATACCGTTCCCACCTCAGTACTGGGGTCTAGCTTGGTCTGCGGGCATACAGGCGTGACAGTACCCCATTCCGTTTATTACGGTCTGGGTGTTCAATACTACTAGTGTCTTTCTCCAGGGGGACGTGCATTACTGTGAAACTAGGAGGTCAAACTTAAAGTGATTTGTTACCGGCGCTAACCACACCCAATCTGTGATAAAATAGTGCACAAAATTAAAATTCAAAATAAAATGTGTCAAGGTGATCACTGATCAAATTCTCAACCTTCCAGGAATGTGTACAGATTCCTTTCAATAGTAGCTTGTCCGGGATGGGAAGGTAGCGAAGATAGCAGGGATACACCATGAAAAATAAAAAATAAATGCATACAATAGTGTAATAAGTTCTTTTCAATCTGGATAAAACATGTATGTCTTGGCTCTATAGCAATGCCTACTTACAGCAGGTCAAAAGGTAAAAAGCATTGATCTACACAGCAGGTAGAAAGGTGTCAGGATCTTCAGGAACAACAGCCCAGGTTTACAGCATAAGAAATCAGCACCTCAGCTCAGACGTCAGTAGATGTGAGTGGATCAGAGACATGCAAAGGAAAGGCAGACCATAGTGTCGATCGTGCATAAAATTTATATAAACAAACAACAAATTTTTTGGAATTGTACTCACATTGTGTACATAATCATAATTCACATAAGGCTTTACTTGAGGCAAATGGAGTGCTGGTTCAGTGTGGAGCAGCTCACCGGGGATCTTCTCCTTAGACTCACAACAGACCGGGTGGGAGATGGCGTCTGACGTCACATCCGCTGTTGGGGTGACGGCATCCGGTCTTGGAGGCAAACGGTGGGGGAACTCAGCAACTCTGAAGCCTTCAGTAGAAAGAGCAGCTGCAGCAATGAAAGTGGCTCTACGCGTTTCGTCGTACTAGACAACTTCCTCAGGAGCAATGCTATCTTCGCTCCCTTCCCATCCCGGACAAGCTACTATTGAAAGGAATCTGTACACATTCCTGGAAGGTTGAGAATTTGATCAGTGATCACCTTGACACATTTTATTTTGAATTTTAATTTTGTGCACTATTTTATCACAGATTGGGTGTGGTTAGCGCCGGTAACAAATCACTTTAAGTTTGACCTCCTAGTTTCACAGTAATGCACGTCCCCCTGGAGCAATGCTCCTGAGGAAGTTGTCTAGTACGACGAAACGCGTAGAGCCACTTTCATTGCTGCAGCTGCTCTTTCTACTGAAGGCTTCAGAGTTGCTGAGTTCCCCCACCGTTTGCCTCCAAGACCGGATGCCGTCACCCCAACAGCGGATGTGACGTCAGACGCCATCTCCCACCCGGTCTGTTGTGAGTCTAAGGAGAAGATCCCCGGTGAGCTGCTCCACACTGAACCAGCACTCCATTTGCCTCAAGTAAAGCCTTATGTGAATTATGATTATGTACACAATGTGAGTACAATTCCTAAAAATTTGTTGTTTGTTTATATAAATTTTATGCACGATCGACACTATGGTCTGCCTTTCCTTTGCATGTCTCTGATCCACTCACATCTACTGACGTCTGAGCTGAGGTGCTGATTTCTTATGCTGTAAACCTGGGCTGTTGTTCCTGAAGATCCTGACACCTTTCTACCTGCTGTGTAGATCAATGCTTTTTACCTTTTGACCTGCTGTAAGTAGGCATTGCTATAGAGCCAAGACATACATGTTTTATCCAGATTGAAAAGAACTTATTACACTATTGTATGCATTTATTTTTTATTTTTCATGGCGTATCCCTGCTATCTTCGCTCCCTTCCCATCCCGGACAAGAAACTAGGAGGTCAGACATTTATTACTGACTCATACCTATCTACACAGGTCCCCCACACCTTTAGGAGGCAATTACAGAGACACGGATCACATATGAGCCAAGAGAGTGGGTTTTCCCTGCTATTTTGATGTATATTTGAGACTTTTATTATATTTATGCTAATAGTGACGCCCTACAGCTGAGCACGGAATTTAGGAACTCCGTTTCCTATTACCTGCTGACTTTATTCTGTAGTCTGAAGCAGACGTTCAACCCGTTTTCAGAGGAAAATCCCTATTCAAGTCAATAGGGATTTTCGCCTGAACCACCTGAAAAGTCGTTTAGGATTTTATAGAATTACCCCCATAGTGTTATGTAAAAAAAAAAAACATACTAACTGCAATTAATTAATAATACAAAGTAACATTTGGCATACATTCCCAAAGTATTAGTAACTCGTTCTTGAAATGCTCCTTCAACAAAAAATGATCAAGAAAACTTTTTATTAAATATTCACTCATAATGGCACATCAGGTTAGTAAGAAAATAAAACTTTGTATTGAATTATAATAGCTCATTGTGTGCACCCTGGGTATCTGATACATGTCTTAAAATGAACCATTTTTCATTACAAAAATAATTCTATATTAAGGCGCACATTAAGAATTATAAACATACTGCCATAATTGAAGTGTTCAAAAGCTTTGTAACAAAATGCTGTTAAAATCAGATTTGCTCCATGTAATTCACTCAAGCATAACATATCAAAAGCATTTAGAAAATATATATTTCCCGAATAAGTTTTCTAGGGTATCACAAATAAAACACATTATTTCTGTCAAATCTCTCATTATCCACCTATCATTTATATGCTAATGACAATGATTTCAGTTTCATATTCCCCACTAAGTAAAATAACAATTTCTCTACAGCTGTTATAGATAATGATACTGCCACCAAGTGTTCATTCTACATACACATTAATGTACATTACTGTACATGTAAGATTGCGCTACAGTATATGACTTATTAATTTGGCTCGGGATTTACTCCATTAACTTAAAAAGGTGACTTAAAAAAAGTATTTCCTTTCCAAACCTTTTTGAAATACATTTTACAAAGCAGACATTTTTCTTTTTTTGGACTTTGTATTTGGTATCTGCTTCATGTTGCGGTACACATTTATACTAAAAAGACTTTTTCTTGTGAAAAAGAAATAATATGTTTTCATTAATAGCTATATAAATCTGGCAATATACACAGCACTGTACCTAGAAGTTTCGAGGTACAGCAAGTTCCTGCTCCGAAGTGCTAACAATGTAAATCGTGGAGCTTGATGTTTGGGGTAGATTAAGCTACTATAATTGCCCAATTAGCAATTAGCACAAGGAGTCTCTTGGATTCAAATTAGATGTTCTCCCTTCAAAGGCAGTGTTTTTTGCACCAAACTACAGAATATCTTTAAAAAAAAATATATATATATATATATATATTTTTATATATATATATATATATATATATAATCCAATGCACAGCCGGCACACCATTTGCAAGTAAATAAGTTTTGGTGCTTATCCCATAAAGCAGACCATACGATACCGGTTGAAACACGACATCAAGGGACAGCACGCAGGTAAGTAAATCATAAATTTTCTATATTTGATAGTAGACACAAAAAACGACGTTTCGGTCCCCCAGTCCTTGAGCAAGGTCCCACTGGGGGACAGAAACGTCGGTTTTTGTGTCTATCAAATATAGAAAATTTATGATTTACTTACCTGCGTGCTGTCCCTTGATGTCGTGTTGCAACCGGTATCGTATGGTCTATATATATTGTGACAAACAGCTTACTCCGGGGCTCCGCCGCTTGTCCGGGACGGTTAGAACACGGTCTTTTGGGGTAGGTTAAATGAGGAGGCGTCACGTACTGTTCCTTTAAACAGGCTGGGCCTGGTTTATTCAGTCCCAGGCACTGAGACTGCCACAGTGCATACAACAAAACACATCAAAACAAAAACTGCTCACCTGAGCGATAACTTAACTTAGATTTCCCTAACTCAGGGTGGAAGTGGCTTTTCCACTTTCCAACAACAAAACAAGGTACTTTTGCAGACTTAGCCAAATGAACAGAACGATTGAACCTGTGTGGGGAAGAGGCTTCTCCCCACTGTGTTCAGCAGCCTTCCAGGCTCTGGAGAAGAGACAAGAGCAACCAGGAAATCAGTCTTACATACCTGATTTCTAATTAGCATGACAGGTGACAGAAATCCCTCAGTTCCAGCGCTTGCCAAACTGTGGGATGGAGTGCATGTATTATAAGGCTGCACTCCCAGGCCAGACAGGATAGAAACTGTTCAGTATCCTGGGAGCCCTATATATGGAATTTATTACCATCCCCTGGTTTCTGTCACATATCCTCCCCCCCAGCTCAGACCCCGAGGGATGAGCGACCATGGATATTAGGGAGTGCATCCTTGACAACCCGTCAGCATTGCCATGTTTGTGCCCTGACCTGTGTTCCACAGAAAATTTAAAGGGTTGTAGGCTTAGGAACCACCTGGTCACTCTAGCATTCTTTTCCCTGTTTTGACACATCCAGGTAAGGGGTGCATGATCTGTGACCAACCGGAATTTTCTCCCCAACAGGTAGTATTTGAGCGTCTCTACAGCCCACTTTATTGCGAGACACTCTTTCTCTACTATGGAGTAATTCTTCTCCTGGGGATTTAGTTTCCAACTTAAATAAAGGATGGGGTGTTCCTCACCTTGAGACTCCTGGGAGAGTACCGCCCCCAGCCCTACCTCAGATGCGTCGGTTTGGACTACGAACTCTTTGGAGAAGTCAGGTGTGACCAACACTGGTTGGGCACAGAGAGCTTCTTTCAGGCTTCTAAAGGCCTGTTCGGTTTCGGGGGACCACTTTACCATAAGCGGTCCTCTTGCTTTTGTGAGGTCGGTTAGTGGGGTTGCCTTAGTCGCAAAATTGGGAATAAACCTTCTATAGTACCCAATTAACCCCAAAAAGGTCCTTACTTGTTTTTTTGTAACTGGCCTTGGCCAACCTTGTATCGCCTCCACTTTGAGTGTTTGGGGTTTGAGTAAACCTCTGCCAATAGAATACCCCAGATACTTGGCCTCCTCCAGACCAATGGTGCATTTAGCGGGGTTAGCAGTTAGTCCAGCAGACCGAACTGCGTCGAGCACAGCTTGGACCTTTGGAAGGTGGGATTGCCAATCTTCACTATGGATTACCACATCATCCAGGTAGGCAGCAGCATACCGAGCATGTGGTTTTAAAATTTTATCCATCATTCTCTGGAATGTGGCGGGAGCTCCATGTAAGCCAAAAGGCAGCACCCTATACTAAAAGAGGCCGTCTGGGGTTGAAAAGGCTGTCTTTTCTTTTGCCCTTTCTGTGAGGGGAACCTGCCAGTACCCTTTTGTTAGGTCTAGGGTTGTGAGATATCGGGCTTTGCCCAGTCTCTCTACAAGTTCATCTACCCTGGGCATAGGGTAAGTATCAAATTTTGACACCGCGTTTAGTTTCCGGTAGTCATTACAAAACCTTGTTGTACCATCTGGCTTTGGGACTAAGACTATAGGGCTGTTCCACCCACTTTGGGATTCCTCAATTACGCCTAGTTTTAGCATTTTTTTAACCTCTAAACTTATAGCCTCTCTTTTGGCCTCTGGGATTCGGTACGGTTTAAGGTTAACTCGGACCCCCGGTTCAGAGACTAGGTCATGTTCAATTACGCTAGTTCTACCTGGCTGTGTAGAGAAGATTTCTTTGTTTCTGCTCACTAAATTCTGAACCTCTTGTTTCTGATGAACGGACAGGGTTTCAGCTATGCTAACCTCTGGGTCAGTTTCTTGACTCTCTGACGGACCTGGGGTTACTAGGGTTGACAAGACTTCTCTATCTTTCCAGGGCTTGAGTAGGTTTATATGGTAAATTTGCTCAGGTTTCCTCCTACCTGGCTGTCTTACCCTATAATTTACTTCTCCCACTCTTTCCAAGACGTCATATGGCCCATGCCATTTAGCAAGGAATTTACTTTCCACGGTGGGAACCAGAACTAGTACCCTATCACCTGGAAAAAAAATTCTGACCCTAGCACCCTTATTATACGTATTCCTCTGTGCTTCTTGAGATTTCTCCATGTGTTCCCTCACTATGGGTAGGACTGCAGCAATGCGGTCCTGCATCTGGGCAACATGCTCTATTACACTTCTGTAAGGGGTAACCTCGTGTTCCCAAGTCTCTTTGGCTATATCCAGTAAGCCCCTTGGGTGTCGGCCATACAATAGTTCAAACGGGGAGAAGCCTGTGGATGATTGGGGAACTTCCCTAATGGCAAATAACAGGTACGGTAACAAACAATCCCAGTTTTTCCCATCTTTATCGACCGCCCGCCGTAACATGCTCTTTAAGGTTTTATTGAACCTTTCCACTAAACCATCTGTTTGTGGATGATAGACTGAGGTTCTGAGATGCTTGATTTTTAGGAGTTTACATAACTCTTTTGTTACTTGGGACATAAATGGTGTTCCCTGGTCAGATAGAATCTCTTTAGGAATTCCAACCCGGGAAAACAGAACTACTAACTCTTTTGCTATGTTTTTGGCAGAGGTGCTACGTAGGGGAACTGCCTCCGGATATCGGGTGGCATAATCTAATATTACCAATATATGCTGATGTCCCCTAGCAGACTTTATTAGGGGTCCTACTAGATCCATAGCAATCCGGTCAAATGGTACCTCTATTATGGGAAGGGGTACCAATGGGCTGCGGTACGCCTTGAACGGGGCGGTGATCTGACATGCTGGGCATGAGGAACAATAATTCGTAATTTCTGCCAGAACCCCAGGCCAATAGAAGCTTCGGAGAACCTTTTCTTTTGTCTTTTCCACCCCTAGGTGTCCCCCCAATGGGTGACTATGTGCGAGGTGTAATACTACATTACGGAATGTCCGTGGTACCAACAATTGTTTAGTTGTAACTGATTTCCTTTTATCAACCCGATATACTAGGTCGTTCTCTACCTCGAAGTAGGGGTAAGCAAGCGACCTATCTGGTTGGCCAGGAGTACTATTCTGGTCCCGTATATTTCCCCTTGCTACCGCTAATGTGGGGTCCTCCCACTGGGCCTTCTTAAAACTCCCAGGACTGACCTCTAGGTCAGCGAGGGTCTTATCCGGTTCTGGGGTGGTAAGTGTCTGATCAACATCCTGATTTGGGGTATTCCCTACCAAAGTAGTGATGGGGAAGGGAATTTTACAGCACTCCTCCTTTTCCCCCTTCTTATTTGGGCCCTCGTCAACCTCCATTTCTGAAAACGGGAAAGGATTTATTTCTTCTAATACTTCATTATGGTCCGCTATTGAACTCTGGGCGCTATTCTGAGCGGGGGACCACATTTTTAGAAAATGGGGAAAGTCGGTCCCTATTAACACATCATGTGCCAGTTTGGGTACAATACCCACCTTGAAATCTAAAGAACCAAACTCTGTTTAAAAAAAAACATCAACAGTGGAATATTCATGATTATCCCCATGTATACAACAAATTGCCATTCTTTGTGAACTGTTTCCCTGTTTCTTCTTAATGGGCAAGAGGTATTCGGACACTAGTGTGACCATGCTCCCAGAGTCCAGAAGTGCCCGAACCCTCTTACCATTAACCTTTACAAATGCCCACAGATGGTTATTCAAGGGGTCCTCTGGGCTAGGGCGCATACATTGGGACAACAGCGAATAAGGTTCCACGCTGTTGCATTGCATTGGCTCATCATTTAGTGGGCAGATTTTTGCTGTGTGGCCCCTCTCATGACAA